>NW_027132259.1:0-3780 GCF_026122565.2 Emydura macquarii macquarii
GGGGCACCAGAGCTGGCCCTATGGGGTACTGCTAAGAGGAAAAAAGTTCTGGGTAACCGTGCACGGAGGTGTGCACGCACCTATAGTGGAATGGACATGAGCAAGCACTCAAACGAGAACCAGTGAAGACAATAAGTAGAGCGAGAGAGAGCAGCTGCACAACACGTCCAGTCGGGATGTTTATAACACATGGTCATAATGATGCAAGTGGAACTGAACAACCCGCTCTGACAGTTCTATGGGCCTCTCCCTCGCCACATCCCCCCCAGAGTCAGCTGGGCTCTTCCCTTTCTGCCGCTGCAGCCCCCTCCCAACCTCACCTTTAGCATCCACCCCTGACATTGCCCCACCCAATGCACACCCCATACCTGCCCCCCAGCCCAGCAGCCAGCTCCCCCCACCCACTTCTCTGCCCTTCTCCCCTCCCCCATCTCACAGGTCTGGTTCTGGGAACTGAGGGGGCGGGTGGCGGGGGCAGGCGGCTGATGACCTTTAGAGCCTCCCCTGGGAATAGGCCGGGGGCTGCTCAGTGCTGGGAGGGGACAGTCTCTGCCACGGGTGTTGCTGTGAGGGACAGAGATTCCCTCCGGCCTGGGCTGGGACCGGGCAGATGATCAGGGGAGCTGCGTCTTCAGCCCCAGCACTGAGACCAGGATAGAAATAAGGGTGAAGGGTCCCAGAGAAGATGTCGGTGAAAGTGAAGAGCTGGGACCTGTCAGTGACATTGTAAAATGAGACCTCGCCTGCCTCATAGTCCAGGAAAATCCCCACCCGGCTGGGCCTGACCCTCACGGGGATGAGGGTTGGGGAGGAGGTGTAGGCCTTGTATTCCCCATCCCTCAGCCGCACGACCCAGTATCCAGTCTCAGGTGTGAGTTTGACCGTCCCCTTCCTGCTCACAGTTTTCCTACAAACCCCTAGAGTCCAATGAGTCTTTTCTCCCACCTCCACCTCCCAGTAACGCCTCCCTCCCTGGAACCCCTCAGCGCCCAGCACACAGACACAACGATCAAATCTCTCAGGATTGTCGGGCAGATCCTGGCGTGTGTCTCCGCGTCTCACAAGTTTCCGATCCTCAGACAGGACAAGGTTGGGGTTTGCCGTGTCTGGATCCAGAGTCACGTCCACTGGGGAGAGAGTCACAGAGTCAGGGCCGGGGCAGGGGCTGGTCACAGGGATCAAAGTGAAATTAACCTGCGTCCCTGTTAATCGCTGGGCGGGGTTATTGCCCGTTAAGGGGAGTCAGGGACACACTGCCCATGGGAGCGAACTTGAGGGGGGAGGAGAACAGGAGTGGGGGAGGGGGTGGGGTGGGAAGGTGTCAGCGGGGGCAGGGCAAGGGAGGGGATCCCAGGGACAGGGGAGGGGACAGGCTGAGGCTGGGAGGGGCAGACGAGGGACAGAGGGGAGGGGCAGGCACAAGGGCAGAGGGGACAAAGGAAGGAGCTGGCACCAGGAGGACAGAGGAGGGTGCAAGGAGGGGCAGGTTCCAGGGGGCACAGGGAAGATCTAGGGAGGCAGAGGGGAGTGAAGAGGAGGGACAGGTGCCAAGTGTGGGGGGAGGAGGAGTGGGGCAGGCACCAGGGGCACAGAGTGAGGCAGGAGCCGGGGGCAGCGGGGGTGTCTAGGGCAGGGGTGATCACTGGAGGGCAGAGCGAGGACTGGGGCAGGCGCCAGGGGGCAGAGTGGGGTGAAGGGCGGGGCGGGTGTCAGGGGGGCTAGGAGGGAAGAGGAACTCCAGAGAGGCAGAGGGGGAGTGAAAGGGGGGGCTGGCCCCAAAGAATGAGAGGGAGTGAGGGGTGCAGGAGCCAGGAAGGCAGAGGGGGGCGAGGGGAGGGGCAGGGACTTGGGGGGGAGAAGGAAGGAGCTTGTGTCGGGGGATGAGGGAAGGGTTGGGGGCCACAGAGGGGGAAGAAAGAGGCAGGCACCGGGGGGCAGATTGAGGGAGAGGCTGGTGCTGGGGGGACAGTGGTGGGGCGTGGGATGGGGCAGGGACCAGGTTCAACAAGAGGCAAGGGGAGGAGCTGGGCACCAAGATGCACATTTCTGGGTGGACAGTTTGGGGCAGGGAGTTTGCTGGTGTCTCCTGCAGTGTAACTCAGCAGTGGCTGGCTGTAGCACTCTTCCTGTGTAGCTGGAAGGAAGTTACATGCTAGAGACTGTGTGTGAACGCCCAGAAGTCGCTGTTCTCACAGTGAAGCAGTGTAAAAGGCACTCCAGACTGGAGAACTGAGGGCACGAAGCTGTTCAACAATCGAGATTGTACCTGGCCAATGTCACTGTGGGAAGGGAAGGGGCAGGCATCAGGAGAGTAGAAGGGGGTAAAGGAAAAGGCAGGTGCCAGGAGGACGGAGGGGGACTGAGCAGAGGGGCAGACACAAGGAGAGTGGGGGCAGAGACTGGCACCAGGGAGGAGAGTGGCAGTGGCCAGGGCGGAGTCGAGAGGGGATGGACCCCAGGGTAGAAGAGGGGATCAGAGGAGGGACAGATGAGGTGAGGGGAGGGATGGGAGACATAGGAGCTGTGGGGGAAAGGGGAGAAGTGGCTGACAGGGTGTGTGGGGGTGAAGTGATGGGGGATTCCAGGGTGCAGAGGGTGGTTGGGGGGAGGGGCAGGTGCCAGGATGGCAGGGGGCAAAGGGAGGGGCGGGTTCCAGGGGCAGAGTCCAAGTAAACCCCAGCAGGGGACTTTTGTCTCAGATGTTTTGCTCTGTGTCGAGTAAATTCAGGAGTGCTGAAGAGGGGAAACTGAGGCAGGGAGCTTGCAGGACACCCTGAGGCAGCTGAGGGGGTGCCCCAGGGCGCCTCCCCATGACAATTCTGTGAAACTGGCACCATGAAACAGACCTGCTGCCCCTCCCCCCACGGACAGAGCCTGGCTCTCTCCAGTCTGGCTGTGTGGGCTCCTCACCGCGGTGTCTGACCCAGCGGAGCCGGCGCCAGAGAACCTGGAGTGAGTGCTGAGCACAGGGTGTTTGTGCCTCCTGCCCAGCTCCCGGCCCCCCCGGCCCAGCTCCCTGGCTGCTCCCGCTGCCCCACAGCCTCCAGCTCCCCCTGAGCCTGCTCCCCGCCCCGACTTCAGGCTGCCCCTGCCCTGCCCTGCGCCTGGGGGTACGGAGCCACCTGCTGGCTGGATGCTGAACTGGGGGTGACCTAGGACCCAGCATGGAGCCAGCCGGGTCTCTACAAAACCCTCTGCCCGGCCCAGCCAGACAGGCCCAGGGTGTTGCTGCTCCCACATTGGGATCCTCACTCCCCCTCCCCAGAGTTTGCTGCTCCCCCTGCTGGGCCTTGTCTGCTCTCAGACCAGGAGCCGTGCGGGGCCGGCAGCCCCTTCTTTTGTCTCTGCAGAGCCTGGCTTACTCATGGGCGCTATGTCAGTAATAACGCTCCCTGCCCAGCCCCTAGGCGCTGCGGGACAGCGCAGGGCCTTCCCCACTGCAGAGTGTCCTAGTTACTCTGCCCCACACGGTCACCCAGCCACTCCCCCGAGTGCCGGATGTGGGTCCCTGGGATCAGAGCAGGGGGAGTCGAGTGGCACTGGAAGGAAAGGGTTAATCCCAGCGCGGTGGCACTTTGCTACCTGGCCCGGGTTGGTCTCTGCCCTCTGGGTGCAGCACAGGGTGTGTCTCTAAGCAGGTTCCTGCCCACTCGCCCCAGACACGGATAATCCAGGTGCCAAGGGAAGGTGCCGCCCCAGCAGCACCGCACTGGTCCCAGCATGTGCTGAGCCAGCGAGCGCAGCACCAGAGTCAGTCACAGGCAGAGATGGGGTCTCATC
>NW_027132260.1:0-37291 GCF_026122565.2 Emydura macquarii macquarii
GTTATATATTTAAACGTTTCAAAAGACAACCTTTATTAAGCAACCTCCTCTTTAAAGACACTTTTCTGAAATATCTTGAGAGAGTGCTTAACAGTGCTCCACTTCTAATAACAGCTCAGCTCCATTAAGCAATCCATTTGTCGGTCTCTGGAGTAGCTGAAGTCAGGTTTTACTACATAAATTTCAAAATAACCCTTTACAAATTCCAAGGTCTTTTTTTTCTAAGTTGCATTATTTTAATCACTTTCTTCTGGTGGTTAATGGCTGAGCCATAACTGGGTTACAAATATTCCTTCTCCAGCTAATGAGGACAGTGTTTGGCTACCAAACATCTACATTTATTATTTGACTGTGCAGATCAAATTTATTGCCCAATTAAATAATCTACCCAAATCACTGGATAAAGAGCTACAAGGCAATCTCTCTCTGAATAACTTGTTATATTGTGCTACAGATTGTTAATGTTGTAAAATCCGTTTTTCCATTAGCATAGGGGATCATGTCTGAAATTTGTGGATTCTAACACATCCTCCCTCTCCCACTAGACCTATAGCTCTCAGTCAGCCAATACCATCTAGTTTCTGCTTCTTAGCAATCTAAAATTCAGGCTTTAACTCTTATGTGTGAATCCTCAGAAGAAGCTAAACTACAAAAGGAAACCTGTAATGTTTCCCAACTTACCTAGATGGCCATAGCCAACCACATTCTTGGCAGTCTTGCCCAGTCGAGCCCTGGTATCAGTCACAAGGTTATATAGTCTCTCCACAGGGAGTGAGATGTCATATTTGTAAACACAGCCGTCATGAGTTAAGGCCTCCGTGATCCGCTCCCTCAGAGACCACAACATCTGTAGTTCATGGGATCAAAGAGGATGAAGTGGAGATAGAAAATTAAAGTGAACCAAATACATCAGATTTCACTCTTCGTGGAGTTTTGGGGGAGTGGGAAAAGAAAGGGGCAGGGAACTGTTATCCAACTATAAGAGTTACTGCAAGGGTCTTATGTCCTCTCTCTGCATATGTATTATCTAACAGCTCTCGAAAGCATCAGTTTATATTTGTCTGGCACCACTACATGTTGGAACTATGCATGAGTCCTCTAAATTCAGCAATTTCAGATAAAGCAGTACTGGTTAAAAAACTGACTTGTTCAGTACCAGGCTACTGCAGTCTTTGGCTCCCACGCATCTCAGTCCTGCCTTCAACACCCTGCTACCTCAGCTCTATACAAACCATCTCAGCCTAAACCCACAGCAGCCTCTGGCTCTGAATCCAGGGTTCCCACACAACTTTAAATGTGTTTAGTTCCTGTCTCAGCAAAAGGAGAAAACAGACATCATTTCATTTTCCTGAATATTCTAGAATGGTTAATTTTCTGTCTAAAGCCAACTCTTGGACCTCCTACCAGTGCCATAGGCTGCGAGGGACGGGGAAGACTATGGAACCAACTCCCCATAAATATCTGCAAAGCCACCTCACTGTCCTCCTTAAAACACTCCGCTGCCAACAGGCCAACAAAAAAACATAGTGGTCAGGCAACTGGTGTACGGTGACCACTGCTTGACCAATAATGTCTCATTTTTTCCTTGTGTTTGCCCTTTGGTTTGCTGTATCTTGCTGTATCTACCTGTTGTCTCTTGTCTTGTATTTAAACTGTAAGCTCTTTGGGATGGCGACATCTCTGTTATGTGTTATTACAGTGCTTCGAACAATAAGACCCTGATCCCTAATATAGGACCATAGGTGCTACTGTCATGTAAATAATAACAATCTCAGCTCCATGCTAGTACCCACAATTTGCTTCCCATACATGAATGTGCATGCTGCTTAGACTGAGATACAAATGGTCCAGTCCAACATAAGCTCTTCCACTATACACACCACTGTAACATATTCCAAGGAAGTGAGGGTTGAGGTGTACTCCAACACTGCAAATCTTCCCACTTCTGCAGAGGAACAGGGTTATTCTAGCTCCATCACCTATCAGCCTCTCTGCATTGTTTAGTTTTGCTGGTTAAGAAAATGAGGAATTTCCCTACTGCTTTGTGCTAAAGCAAAACTGCATGCATAGAGAAAGAAGATTCAGCACCTCCTCATTAACACCATAATAGAGGGATTTGAGGAAAATTTCTACAGAACATTTGTAAACAGCCCTAATGGTTACCAAAAAAAAAATTGTTGGCATATATTTCACCATATAAACAAGCTACAGCTTTTCCTCCTAATGTCAGGTAACTTGGGATCTCCTAAGCCACAGAACAAACTGTTTGACCATTCATCAGTGTAAAGTGCAAATCCAAATAAAGAATTATTCCATTCATGTTTGTGTAGGAAGGGGAATCACCTTTATTTTCTTATCCTCTGTGGCCACAGTCCCATCTGTCACCAAACCACAGGCCATGGCATGTTCCAAAAAGTTGTTCAGTTTTTCTTCATCGTGGGCAGAATCTGAGCCTGACATCTCAATTAAAACATAAAAGGGACTTCCTAGAAATGAGAGAGGACAGAACGAGAGAACAGTCAGTAGTAGAAGTACAGGAATTTAATTCAAATGATTAAAAGGTCATCTTGAGAAGTCACTGAGTTAAAAATAAAGCAACATTCTCTACACTGACTCCTTCTGTATAAAGCAGAGGGCTGAGATAACTGATCTTCCCAACATTCTATATTATTTCACCATTCCCTATAGGAATTCTGCTGCCAAGGCTGGGAAGTAGCTGGGAATTCTTTCAGAGCAGGTAGATGTGGTCAGATTTCCTCAGGAACAGCCTTTCTGCACTCTGCACTGGCTAGAGTGCAGCAAGCGCTAGACAGAGCACAATGGATGCGACATCCTCGAGACCTGGAAATTCTGCAAATAGTTTTGATTTTGTCAAGAGTATCTGCTTTGTGTTTTGAGAGTGAGTGTTTCAGAGTGATGCTTCCCATCTGTATGGAAATAAATGCTGCTACAAGGCATATAGCTTGCATACTGCTTCCTTCAAGTTAACCAATGTAAATAAAGTCCAAAGTTCCAGAAAGATGCACTTTCCTGTTGCATTTCACATAGGTTCCCTCTGAGGAAACCCTCTCTGCTATTCTATAGCCTTGATACTGAATCAGATGCTCTATGCACTGCCCTAGTTGTAACCACTCTATTATAGCAGCTGCTGTTGAAATGGGGCCAATAACTTACAATAAAATCCCCCCCCCCCAATAATACAAAAAACATTATGATTCATGTGATGATTGTTTGCTTGACTCTCTCAGAGTGACTGAGCTGGGGAGACAAGGGAGTTTGCTCAGTGATAAATCTATTCCAAGGTTCCAGACACAGTCCCTATGAAATGCTGTCTTTTTTCCATCTCTGGAGAAACCACTTAATAACTGAACATGTTGGCTAAATACTTCTCTTGCCCTAGGCAGAAGACTAGCTGCTCCACAGCAGGGTTGGAGCGCAGTGTGGAACAATGCGGGGAAGTCCAGACTTTAGTGAACCTGGAGACTGGACTCCCCTCTCACCCTTGGAGAGACCTTCCTTTAGACCTACTAAGTATTTCGCCCACCATTCCCGATCCCCTCCCAAAAGAAATCCCCAGAAGGTATGAAGTCTTTTTCCACAGCACAATAAAACATCTAGATGCCTGAGTTCATGGCACAACCTTATACTGCACATCACCTGGCTATGCACAGTACATTAATTCTGGTACCTGTCACTGGTTTGGACAGTTTGAGGTGACTCTCAACCAACTTCATGCAGTTGTCGTCCATAAACTCGAATGCAGACAGGATCTCTCCCAGCATGCCTTTGCAGGTAGTGAAAGTTCCAAGAACTTGAAAGAAACTCTGACAACCTTTCCACAGACAATGAACAGCACTGAGAAAATTAAAACTGCTAACATATCAAAAATATTATCTGGCTCAAAATAGTTTGTCTAGGGTCCAGTAAATAGTCATGAATGATGTTTGCTAAACAGACTAGTTTTAGGGTATGTCTACGCTGCCGGGGCTGCATGGATCGATGCAGTGGGATCAACTGAGTGGGCATTGGAGACCCGCTCAATCGATCCCGGAAGTGCCCTCGGTCGACACAGTAAATCCACCCCCTCTCTCCCCGAAAAGAGTAAGGGTGCATTGACCGGAGGGCGTCTCCCGTCGATGTGGTGCAGTGGATACGCCACAGTAAGGGAACGCAAGTAAGTCGACAGGAGATACGCAAGTAGTAGCTTGCCTATCTCCCATCAACGGCCCCTGGCAGTGTAGACCAGGCCTAAGAAATGTTTGTGAAGGTAAATGTTTAGAGTAGACCATGCAGGTGCACCTCTTACCTGACTGGTCTTTTTCATTACAAGGATTTTTAGAAAACAGGATACCTTGAATGCTTAGGGCACTGTGTCTCTAGTCTCCATTTATCTGTCTGGGCCAGAAGGCTGGGGAGGCGGAGGAAGTGGTGAGGCAAAATATAACCAGCACAGCTAAGCGCTGGGTCCCTTCCCTTCCCCACGTCTACTTACCATGTTTCTACCTAAGAAGGACATTTTGCCTGCCAGAGCTAAGCTATAGCTCAAATAGCATGGTGACAGGTCCCTCGGGAATACCACAGATAAGAGAGCTTTGCTCAATCTTAGTGACCAAAAGTATTTTAATTCACACCACCAAACTCTCTCTCAAATATTTTATTACTAGAAACAAAATCAAGTTGGTGGTTTACAGCAGTTCACCGACTTGTGATGCTTCTCTCTCAATCATTGCTTTCCCTTTCTCCTGACACTGGTTTCAGAAGTCAAGTTATTAAATACCAGCCTCAGGATCATAGGGCAGCTTCACCTCCAGTAATATACCTTAAATCAGTCCTGTGTCTCTGATACTGTATGGATAGGGCTGCATATTGTTTCTGGTTACCAACACCACTGTTGGGAGAATGAGAGAGGGACAGAGCCTACCTAAGAAGGCCAGATTCACAGACTTGGGTTTCCGTGGACAGAGGATAGAGACACCAGTAATGACTCCCAGTGTCCCCTCTGACCCAATGAAAAGTTGCTTCAGGTCATAGCCAGTGTTATCCTTCCGCAGAGAAGCCAAGCAGTTCAGAATGGAGCCATCAGCCAGGACCTGGCAGAGGACAAAGAAACAATACTGATAAACCCTTTGTTTCCAATTACACAAATACACACAGGTGATGAGCTTGTGTGAAGAGACAAGATGATCAGCAGCAAACCTCTCAGTGCTGCAACGTGGGTATATTCTCTTTTCCTCACACCTCTTCCATTCTTTCACCTTTCCCTGTCCTTTCTCCCATCTACATCCTGCCCGTTTTGCTCCATCAAATTCTTCTCTTCCTCAGTGCTCATGTGTTGCATGTAAAGCAAGGAACAGTTACACCAATAAGAACAGAATAATCTTTCTCCAATGGATATGATCAGCCATTGTAAGTAGTTTATTAGCTTAGGATAGCCACTGTGACCAATGAAAGTGCCAATTTTAAAACAGTGAGGGTAATCAAACATCAGAAGTGGTAAATTCTTCATCATTTGATTCCTTAAACTGTGTATGTTTCTAACAGATATGCTCAGTTAAAGATTGCCTTGATTACTTAGACATATTAGAAATGAAAAAGAACACCTGGGTCACGTAATCCTTTCCCCTATTCTTTACAATAAATACACTAGTGAATTTTTCAGTCTATCTTTAAATGTTCCAAATACTGGGATTTCCAGAAATAAGGAGACTACTTTACAGCCTAATAGAACTATATGACATTCAGCCATGACTTTTCTGTGTTTTAACTGAACTTTCATTAATAGGCTGGTAGCACCACCTATTTTGCCAAACTTTAATGGCTAGAGCTGAAATTTTCCATGCCCGGTGTCTGCCTCAGCCCTGTGATGTGAACCCTTTGAAAAGGCATGCAGAATAAAATTGAACTGGCATTTCTTTTTGCTTCCATATTGCATTACCAACTAATGTCTAGTTTGCTCAGCTACTAGACATAAGAATCTTTCAGCATGACTGCTTCCCAGGCTTTCAAGGAGAGAAGCAGACCTGGCAGTGTAGAAACAGAACAAGCAGCACTCCCATGCTCCTGGAATCTGCAGGGTTAAGACAGGAGGGCAGGACAGAGTCAGGAAAACAATACAAATATGGGAGTGTTCCACAAAATGCCAAGCACTGGACAGGTAGGGACCACTGGGCTTGAGATTATATAGTGAGCAGTCACTAAAAGAGAGCTATAGGCAGGATCTCTCTAAGCAGAGCAGCTCTTCTTAGCAGTGTAAATCCATCTACCATCATTGAGAGTCACCAATAAGACAATGGTTAAAGCAGGAGGTCAAGAAGTAACTTTTAAAATATCCCTGTATCAACAAATATTCCTGTGAAGTCTTTTATTAACAGTATTTCAAGAGAGCTACAGAAGTAACATTTAAAGAGGCATGCTAGCTGGAAATCTGGTGAATCTGATAACACAGAACCATTGAAAGGCAGGGCAGGAAGTAACCTCAAGTGTCATCAAGTCCAGCCCCCTGTGCTGAGGCAGGACCAAGTAAACCTAGACCATCCCTGACAGGCGTTTGTCCTACCTGTTCTTAAAAGCCTCCAGTGATGGGATTGCACAACCTCCCTTGGACGCCTTTTCCAGTGCTTAGCTACCCTTCGAGCTAGACAGCTTTTCCTAATATCTAAGCTAAATCTCACATTATGCCCATTATTTCTTGTCCTCCCTTCAGTGCACATGGGAAATTGATCACAGTCCCCTTTATAACAGCCTGTAACATACTGGAAGACTTATCAGGGCCCCCTCTCAAACCTCCTTTCTCAAGACTAAACATGCCCAGTATTTTTAACCTTTCCTCATAGTCCAGGTTTTCTAAACCTTTTATCATTTTTTTGCTATCCTCTGGACTCGCTCCAATTTGTCCACATCTCTCCTAAAGTGTGGGGACCACAACTGGACACAGTACTTCAGCTGAGGCCTCACCAGTGCCACGTACAGCAGGACAATTACTGCCCATGTCTTACACACAACACTCCTGTTAATACACCTCAGAATCATATTAGCCTTTTTCACAACTGCATCACATTGTTAACTCATATGCAATCAGTGATCCACTATAACCCCCTGATTCTTTTCAGCAATTGCATCACCTAGTCAGTTATTCCCCATTTTGTAGTTGCACATTTGATTTTTCCTTCCTAAGCAAAGTACTTTGTACTTGTCTGTATTAAATTTCATCTTATTGATTTCAAACCAACTCTCTAATTTGTCAAGATCATTTTGAACTCTATTCTTGTACCCCAAAGTGCTTACAACCCTTCCCAGCTTGGAGTCATTATGAACAGTTCTAGAATAATAAGAACATAAAAGCAGAATGGCAGCAGAATACTGGATGGAAAGAGGTTCAGATACAGAAAGCAGCTACACAACACTCATCTTACCACTTCCAGTCCCAGTACTGTCCCTCGAAGGGAGCCGTACCTCAACAGCCTCAGGCCTCCTGCATTTGTTGCTACATTGCACCAATGTGGCAGCTGCCCTTTGCTCCAAGGTCAAGCGGCATAATGAAATCCAGCTCCTCAAGATACTGGTTCAGGTTCTCTAAGATACAGCCAGCCTGGCAAACAAGGATTCCTGAAACACAGGAATCAAGCTGCAATGTGACACATACAAATGATTTCCTAAAGAAGCAGGACAGCTACAAGTAACTAGGACCTCCCCTCTCTACAAAAACTTCAACCCTGTGATGGTACAACTCAAATCCAAAACAACTCTGCTCACGACACAGGGTGCTCTCTCCCTCCTACTGAAGTCTATGGGAGTTTTGACTTTGACTTCAGCAGAAGCAGGTCCTGGATTGGTACCTGGAACATCAGGGCACTAAATATTTCTCTCCCTTTAATTGTCCCTTATCTCACTTTTTAAGAACTTGAATATTCAAATCAACCAGAGGTTTTCCCATTCCCCAAATCCTAGCACATATGCCTACTTTTCCCATTTCTCTCCTCCACAAATGCCAGTGTAGACTGACTATAAACCTGGCAGATCCTTTCTTCAATACAGCTGTAATTCATATCCTATCCTTTACTATCAGATGCAGATAGTGTCCGATCTGGATTTCTTGCACCGTTACTGGGATGAGTGCAGCTCCTCCTCTCCCTCCCCTTCCCCCCATGTATAGTCTTAGGTTTGCTGCTCTTACTATCAGAAACATCATCAGAAGAATCCTGGATTCAGGATGCCCCCGCTGACTCCTCATGGTGCTGCCAGCCTCCATTCCTGCTGATGCTATACTAAGCACCTCTCAGAAGGAGGGCAGGATTTAGAGGACTAAAAGATGAGCCATTTTACATTAGAAGAAATATATTTACCAGACACACTGTCGAAGCTGATCACCTGGTTCATCAGAGCTGTGGAGAGAATAATCTCATCAAAGACAGGAACACTGCCACCCACAAGGCCAGTGTTACCTCCTTGGGGATTTACTGCCAAGTTCCTCTTGTTACAATACCTGAAAAGGAACACACTGTTCAATGGTCACACTGCTCAGGGCCATATCCCACTTCCCTTCTGCATGCCTCTGGGAGATTTGTGCACATGTGCGGTTGGATGAACCTTTTGTGTTCATTAAAGTTAAATAGTGTCAGTTCTAAAAGCTGGATTTCAGATGAAGGGCCAGTTTTAGATAGAGAGTGAGAAAGCACGACTCCTGCTCAGGGCCATGCATAGAAATTAAAATTGCAATACTTTTGATGGGGCATGTTAAACACACACACACACACACACACACACAAATGAAAGGTTAGCATGACCCCTCTCCTCCCCAGACTCTCGGGATGCCTCTGGAGCTGACGCTCAGCAGTGAGGAGGCAGCAGCTCCCCCTGTCAGTGTCTGAGTTCCAGAGTGGCTGCCTGTTTGCAGACTGTCCGCTGAGGTGAGTCAGGGGGTGGAGGCAGAAGCAACACGTGGGATGCTAGCAGCAGGGAAGGAGAAACAACAGGCTGCAGCTGTAGGGGTGGGAGGAGCTCAGCTGGCAGCCAACTGCCTTGCTGCTTCCTCCCTCTCCGGGCAGCAGACACATGGAGATTTTGAGGGGTGGGAGAGTCGTGTACCTATTTGCCCCCCGCTTGTGCACGCCCCTGCTCCTGCTGATGACAATAGCTGAATTCTGCACATTTTCCAAAGGCCTTGGATAAAGGAATATAAATTTAGGACCACCCTCCCCCACTCTTTTTTAAACTCCAAACAGCAGTCAACTCCTTTTAGAAACTAATTGTTCACATGGCTGCCTTTGTTAGCACATCTTTATCACTTTACTGTATGTTCTTTCCACCTCTTCTCGTGGGATCTTGGTTTCTTCCTTCCATGGAAGTCAATAATTGATTCTGTCACCTCTTTTATAGATGCTAAGGCAAATTACAATTTTGTTATTATTTATGGAGAACCATGGGTGCATGCAGGGCAAATAAACAGAACAAATAAGAAGACAGGTCTCTGCGCCACAGACCTAACAATCTAATTCCAAAATTGCACAGTCTAACTGAATTCCCTGCTTAGACCTCATTCATATGTACAGGGTGAAGTAATAAGGAAGGACTAAGAACGGAAGGCCAGTTGAGGCTTTTAGAGAGAATATAGGATACTATCAGATACAGCTGTTTCCTAGCAAAGGGCCTTCAAGAAGGTCAAGTGCCACAACCAGTTCTTACAAAGCTGGGATGCATCTCAGGAAAAGGACTATCTAGTTATGTAAAAATATGTTTAGTTTCTCTTGTTGTAACTAATGAACTTAAAAATCTCCTCTAAAACCTTTTAGAACTAGGAAAACTTGCTGTTCTTTTAGTGCTGAACCAAGAGAGACCCTAAATCCCTCAAATTCCAGTTCTATTAAGTGTACAAAGCTGCAGCATACCAGGGAATATTTCATAAATGCAGACCCTGATGGTAGAAGGTTTTAGGGCCACTTTACACTTTGTTGTGACACACCTAGTATTGACCTCATACAGTGTTGTAAAATGTGTTCAGCCTTTAACCATCTGAACCCTCAAGTGGTGAGCCTGTACTGCTGCTAAATCAGGGCTATGGGAGTGTTGCCATTGACTTCAATAGAAGCAGGATCAGACCTTCAGGTTGTGGAGTTCTTTGAAGCTGGGATCAGGCCCATGCTTTCTCTAGTAGGGTTTATTCTGAATTTCTTATTTTATCTTCCCTTTGTTCTCCTAACCTCCTTTTTCCCTTTGGCTATTTCTCTCCTTCAGCCTGAGCCTGCTGGAACCTTCTGGGGGTGGTTCCTTACTGATACTGGCTCTGTTTCCAGTTATGCCAGTTCAGTGGAGCAGAGATGTCCCTAATGAGGAGACACCACTCCCTTCCCTCCCTCCCCCCGCCCCACCCCACCTTCCGCACCCTCCCCCCACACACATCCCTAGGATTTTCTAAACGGGGCCACAGGAGTGTGGATCAGAGGAGACAGATGTTACACATTTGGCATTCATAACCTTTGTTAGTTGTTCTTGGTGATCATATTGCTAGCTAGGAACCCATTATTTTCCCTAACAATTTGAAAGCTTGCTTAGTATAGCTTTGATAGTTAGACTGGATTTTGCTCACTCACGCACATTACCTGGTTTCTTGATTAAATCTGGTAGCAATCTCAAATGATACAATAAGAAAATTGTAGAGTCGTGCACAGACAGAATACAGAGATAGCAAAATAGAAGCACTAAGTAGCAAAGATCAGTTACAAAGGTGTAAACTACCTGAGAATCTCTGATACCTCTGCTGATGTCTGTGGCTTCAGCAACACCTTACTGCAGCCTGCAACGAAAGCAAGATATGATAAAATCAATCTGAAGCAAATATGGTGGCCGAAAAGAAAAACCCCACGTCTTTTGGTATCTCTGACACTAGTGGCAACAAAACACGCCAGGGCCCCCTGCACCAAAACATTCAATTATGAGATGAGGTCACTTGTTCCCTGCTCTAGCAGTGCAGCGAAAGGCCTGGAAGATACATGTTCCTCCAATGCTCCAATAGTAACCAAAGTCAGTGATTAGAAATGGCACTGATGGGCTGTAAAGGGAGCAGTGTCCTATAATAACAAAAATAATATCTAGCTCTTATATAATGCTTTTTTTCTATAGCTCTCCAAGCACTTTACTAAGGAGGTAAGTATCATTATTCTCATTTCACAATTAGTCAGAGTATCTTGCTATGGTGAGGACATGAAATGGTCAGAAAACAAAAGAAATTAAATGACAACCATTTTGGCAAATATCAACTCTGGAGTGACAGGAATTTTTCTCTCAGAAGAACTTGAATAATTGGCCAGATGTGAGAATGGGTGACTTACACCTCTCCCTGAAGTACTGTACACACTGCTGGAAAAAGCAGGATATCAAACTAGGTAGATCATTGGTCTGCTCAACAGAGACAAATCTTAAATTCCCCAAATTAGCTCTACTCAGTTCAGTGTTCTGCTTAGTTGCCTTGGCGTCAGTAATCATGGAAAACATATGCCATTTTCCATGCTAAGAGAATAAGTAAATGGAGAGAAGAACACTCCAATAACAATCACCCTCTCAAAAATAAAATTCAGCTCACATCTTAGTCAGCTATGTTGAAGACTGAAGAATCACATCCCACAGCAGGGTATTTTAACACCTTGTTCTAAATACTCACTGGATCAGCCAGTTTAATGATACAAGGCAAGTCCTTTGTAGAGCTTACACATATCTACAGACACTCTTGCATTTTTAAACTAATTTTCAGGGACAGCATCCAATAGCTCCATTATGAGGATAATCAAAGGAAGATTTTACTCTATGTATTTCAAACTAGCACCCTTATTTTTAAATGGAAATTAAAAGATACAGTTCCCAAAGTGAAATGCCTACAAGCTGCATGGAAACTTTTTAAAGGCACCATAAAAGAGGTTCAAATTAAATGTATACTCCAAATTAAAAAACATAGTAAGAGGACCAAAAAATCTCACCATGGCTAAACAAAGTAAAAGAAGTAGTTAGAGGCAAAAAGGTATCCTTTAAAAGTTGGAAGTTAAATCCTACTGAGGAAAATACAGTAGAAAGGAGCATAAATTCTGTTAAGTCAAGTGTAAAGCCATAATTAGGCAGGCCAAAAAAGAATTTGAAGAGCAACTGAGACTCAAGAAGTAACAGCAAAAAATGTTTTAACTACATCAGAAGCAGGAAGCCTAATAAACAATCAGTGGGGCCACTGGACAATCTAAGTGCTAAAAGAGCATTCAAGGAAGATAAGGCCTTTGTGGAGCAGATAAATGAATTATATGCATGAGTCTTCACTGCAGAGGATATGAGGGAGATTCTCACAGCTGAGCCATTCTTTTAAGGTGAGAAATCTAGGGAACTGTCCCAGATTGAGGTGTCATTAGAAAAGGTTTTGGAACAAGTTGATAAATGTAACAGTAATAAGTCACCAGTACCATATGGTATTCACTCAAGAGTTCTGAAGGAATTCAAATATGAAGCTGCAGAACTACTAATTGAGGTATGTAGCCTATCATTTAGATAAGTTTCTGTATCACACAAGTGGAGGATAGCTAATGTGATGCCAATTTTTTAAAAAAGCTTTCAAGGTGATCCTGGCAATTACAGACCAGTAAGCCTAACTTCAGTACCAGGCAAATTGGTTGAAACTATAGTAAAGAACAGAATTATCAGACACACACATGAACATGATTTGTTGGGGAAGAGTCAACACAGATTTGTAAAGGGAAATCATGCCACGCCTATCTATTAGAATCCTTTAAGGAGGTCAACAAACATATGGACAAGGGTGATCCAAAGGACGTAGTTACTTAGACTTTCAGAAAGCCTTTGACAGGGTCCCTCGCCGAAGGCTCTTAAGCAAAATAAGCAGTCATGGGATAAGAGGAAGGTCTTCTCATGGATCAGTAACTGGTTAAATGATAGGAAACAAAGGGTAGAAATAAATGGTCCATTTTTGGAATGGGGAGAGGTAAATAATTTTCTCTCTCAGGGGTCCAGTTATGTTCAAAATATTCATTAATGATCTGGAAAATGGGGTAAACAGTGAGGTGGCAAAATTTGCACATAATGCAAAATTACTCAAAATAGTTAATTCCAAAGCAGACTGTGAAGAGTTACTAAGGGACCTCACAAAACTGGGTGATTGGGCAACAAAATGGCAGATGAAATTCAATGTTGATAAATTCAAAGCAGTGCACACTGGGAAAACATAGTCCCAACTAGACATACAAAATGATGGGGTTTAAATTAGTTGTTACCACTCAAGAAAGAGAGATTGGAGTCACTGTGGATAGTTCTCTGAAAACATCCACTCAATGTGCAGCAGCAAACAAAAAAGCTAGCAGAATGTTAGAAACCATTAGGAAAGCGATATATAATAAAATAGAAAATATCATAATGCCTCATATAAATTCATGGTACTCCCATATCTTGAATACTGCATTCAGATCTGGTCTGCCCATCTCAAAAAAGATGCACTGAAATTAAAAAAGGTACAGAAAAAGGCAACAAAAATTATTAGGGGTATAGAACAGCTTCTGTATAAGGAGAGATTAAAATGACTGGGACTTTCAGCTTGGAAATGAGATGACTAAGGAGGGAATACGATAGAGGTCTATAAAATCTTGACTGATGTGGAGAAAACAAATAAGAAAATGTTATTTACTTCTTTGCATACCACAAGAATTAGAGGTAACCCAATAAAATTAATAGGCAGCAGGTTTAAAACGAACAAAAGGATGTACTTCTTCACACAACACATGGTCAACATGTGGAACTCATTGCCAGGGGATGTTGTGAACTGGGTTCAAAAAAGAGTTACATAAGTTCCTGGTGGATAGGTCCATCAATTGTGGCTATTAGTCAAGATGGTCAGGGACGCAACCCCATGCTCTGGGTGCCTTAACCTCTGACTGACAGAAGCTGGGACTGGATGACAGGAGATGGATCACATGATTACCTGTTCTGTTCATTCCCTCTGATGTACCTGACATTGGCCACTGTCAGAAGATACGATACTGGACTAGATGGACCATTGGTCTGGCCAGTATGGTCATTCTTATATTCTTAAGGTAGCAACCATACACTTACTTTATTTAAAAGAAAAAATTAAAACCATTAGAATATAATGTGACTGCTCAGTGAATGAATTTCACTATAAAATAAACCTTTTCAGAAGCAAGGTAAAAGTTTGGATAAATGTAAACAAAAAAGTAATTTAACAGTTAAGCAAAAGAGCAGATTGGGAAATATTTTTGGGAAGTGTTCCAATGAAAAATTCTGACAAAAATGAAACTTTTGACAAAAAAACTTTTTTCATAGGAAAATATTTTTTAATGAAAAATTTCAACCAGCTCTAATAACCAAACTTGATTTTGTAGCATATGTATGAACAAGCAGCAGCACAAGCTTGACAGCAGAGTTGAGGTTTTTGCCTACAGATTTTTCGTTATCCTGCTGAAAAGGGGATAGTACGGTGTGTCAAAATGTTAAAACACCTACCTCGGACTGACTGCAGCCAGTCCACGTTAAACAGCCTCAGTTCATCTGGGTCTGTGACGACTCTACCAGGTATAAGGTGCTCAAAGAAAGCTAAATCACTATCAGAAACACAGGAGAAGGGCAGCCTCTGCACACCATACTGCTCACTGGTCAGCATCACTTCCTTGGAGCTGGTGGAGGTAGCAGAGAGAGCTCTCTTGCCAAGCAGACTGGTGCCCCATAGGATGGGTGACCTTGACACTGATATCCTGGGTAGCTCTGCTAGTTTCTTATGCGTAAGTGTCCACTGAGCAGATGCATTGGTCCACATTGCCAAGGTTCTGTTATGACAGATCATCTGCCATCTTGGCAGGGTCCAACAGCACCAAACCGAACGAAGCTGGACAAGGGAGGAAACAGTCATGGTTGCCCTGAAACACAAACAGAGAATTAACACCCAGTTTGGATTTTTCCTGCTACTCCCCAGACCCCCTGTGCATAAAATGCTAGATTTCTCAACTAACTGACCTGCTACCATTCAGAACTATGGCGAAAAAAACAGCTCCTTTAGGGAGTAAAAGGCCATTAATATTTGCAGATAGAATAGTTTCCGTGTCATTCATTGTATTATTGCACACAATCAGCCCATCTTACATCTAGGACAATCCAGACTAAAGTAGGATCGTGTATGGGAAGCAGGTGGAAACCACAGCTTCTAGTACTGGAAATCCCCGACGAAACATACATGATATATCAAGTCTTTGATTGAGAAATGCATATATTATCATGTGCTTTAAGGTCCTTCCAAACTGTTTTCACTGAAGGATAGAACTGCATGCATAATGCACCAACTCATGTTCTGCTTCCTGAGGGTATACTCCATCAGTCCTTAACCTGCACATGACATAACTGGTCTTTTTCACAAATTCTGCCCACAGCTCAAGCCTGCTTTCACCTACATCTTGTCCTTGAGAAGGTACCCATATGTAAACACCTGAAGCCTGATTCTCCACAACGAGGCACAAGGCAGTGGAGAAATAGACCCCCGCGTCTGTGTTTCCCGTGACGTTGGGTAGATTTGCAAGAATCTACTGGGATACATATTCATCTGTAAGAATACAAACAACGTCTGACCAAGTAACGCCACTTGGGGGCTGTCTGGAACACAGAATGCATGTGTGGTGTTTATGCATGCATAAAAATTACAGTTCAGGCAGACTCCAGTCACAAGGAGCAGATGTTAACTGCTCCCATCACTGATGATAGGGTGTATGTGTGGGAGAGCTAAAGGTTTAGTGCAGGCTGATAAGTCAAAGAAATCATCTCTTATTGTAAAAACTGGCAATGAAAGCATAGCATTAAACACTTATTAAAACGTCAACCATCATCTCTCTTTGTACGAACAGCAAGCTTCAATAATATACTGGATTGCTGGATGTGATGTGACTAAACCAATGAAAGAGCTTGAATGTTCAGTGGACTAATAGGTTGATAGAATTGACTATATCCCATCAGTTACTGAAGCTATTTCTGCCAAGACATCCGCCCCTTCTAAATCATGTAATAGGGCATATAGGGAAACAGGACACATCAAGAAAGAACTGGTATACTCATCTGTCCGTAGCATTTATTGATGACAAGTCTGCAGCCTTCCCCTTTCCAACATATAACTAAATGTCTACAAGACAAGGTCAAAACCCAGCATTTTTTCAGCAGACTAATAGCTTTTACAATGCGTCTGGATCCACTGTCCACAGAAGTCACTGGCCCAATAAGCATGTACCACTGCCACTTATTGCCACACTATACCCACATGGTTATGCTGAGAAAAGAACTCCCCAACATGAATGGTACTAGACACTGAATTGGACAGCAGCACAAAAATGTGTATGGCATGTTAATAGAACTAAACTAACAAGAAGTTTGCTACTTTTTTAAACAAGGTTTAACCAGTAATAAATACAAGTCTATTATAACCTGACCCATCTTCTATTCCACTTTGGCGTGAATAAGGACCTGCTACTCCAGTAACTTTGCTACCAACCCAAACCATCTGCCTGCTCATGTGGCCAGCCTTTCTGACAAGACATGAGAGAGGATTTTGGAAAAGCTGAGCTTTCATATTGGGATCTGGAATCTTTTGGGATCTTGGTATTTTTGGAGGCACTTGCTTCAGGATGCTCACAGGTGTCACCAGGAATCTCTCCTGGATGAGTGTTTGGGAAGATGGCCACAGGGAATGTACAGCTGGGATTCCTGGGAAATGCTTTTTCGCTAAGAATCGCTCCTTTTTATTAAATGGCCACATGAGATACTGCCTGGCAGCACTCCTGCAGCGTGGCATGCCAAGGCAGGTCTGTCTGCACGTGCTGTAGGGCAGTGTGTGTTTGTCTCTGGGCAGCATTCCCAGCCAATGGGAGAGGCCCACAACCATCACACTGAAACACACAGCAAGCTCTTCCACAGATTTTTGGCTAGAGACTACACACTGCCAGTGTGGGGGAGGGTGGACAGGACACTGGCAACGCCAGTGCAGTGAATGGGGGGTCACAACCCGACACTGCCAGAACCGGGGATGGGGCAGCCTGACTGCACACTACTAACTCCCGGGCACTGACGGGGGACATTGCCAGCACCAGGGCGTTGGAGGCCGTGCACTGCATCCCACACAGCAGTGAGGGGCCAACTGCACCAGCGTCGGGGGCGCAGCACACTGCCAAGGCATTGGAGGGCGCGCACTGCCTGCACCAGAGCAGTGCAGCACCAGGGGTGGCAATGCACGGGGGGAGGGCACTACACACTGCCGGCGGGACACCGCACCCCATCCGCCGGGGGAAGGGTTAGGCGTTGTCGCCAGCGGCAACCAGCCGGCGCTGCCCACGCGAGGCTGTGGTACGTTCCCCGCGTGCCCGTGGCGCGCCCCCCCAGCCTTGAGCGCTGTTCACGTTACCGAGCGTGGGAGCCGCCAAGCCCCCCCACGGCCGCTTTGTCTCCAGCCAACCAGAATCCGCCAGACGTCCGCCGGCGGCGCGTCCCTCCCTCCTAGGCGCGGAGCCCCCTGGGAACGTCACGTTCCCTAGCCCCCGAGTGGGGAGGAGGGGAGTCACAGGACGGGGCCACGGGTGCTGTGACGCAAAGCGCTACACACATGCGCACAACTGCTCAGCCCAACGTAAGTAACTTCCCCCCCCTCCACACACACACACAGTTTTGCGGTTGTCCCTCCCACCCGCTCGGTCTCGCGCCCCGCCCATCCATCCTGCATCGGGCAGGCGGGTGGTGTCACCTAGCAACTACCGCTAACCGCTCTCGCCCGCCAGGGCCAGGCCGCCACCTCAGCCCTGGCTGGGCAGTGGGCCGGAGCTGGTGGGAACGCGGTGGCGGTTACCCGGCGGTCGGGGCCTTTGCCTGCACGGGTTATTACACCGGCGGAATGGCGCCAACCGAGATCCCGGCGCTACTGCTCGCTCCCGCCAAGTCCCCGCGGGATAACGCGTGTCTGGGGCACGGTCCCCTAGCAAGTTTCAGTGGTGGCTCCAGGGCCAGGCACGCTAGGAATGTGCATGAGGTGCCCTCCTGTGCAGGGCAGAGCCTGCTGCTAGGGCCCTCACGGGGGAAGGAGGGTACATTTCCCCAGGGCCCAGGCTGCAACCTCCATCACCATGAGGAAAAAAATGTTCATGGCTGATGCGATGGCATGTATGGGATGAGGGATTGTGGTATATGTGTAGGAGGGGGACCATGTTACAAGTTTGTTCTAGGCCTGAAAAAATTATGCTTGGGCCCTGCCTGCTTCTACCTGTATCAGAGTGACCAGCGAGCAAGCGTGAAAAATCAGGACGGGGCAGAGGGGTAATAGGTACCTGTGTAAGAAAACGCATCAAATATTGGGACTGTGCCTATGAAATCAGGACATCCGTCTCACCCCCACCAGTATCGAGCTAGTAACCTGCAGCCTGGCCTTTAGTGACGGACCTCTGCTCACACAGGTGTCAGCGTACTTGGGTCAATAGCCCCATTCGCTCACAGGCGGCTACTTGGGCAAATCAAGTTAAGTACATGCATAAGTAGTTTCCCCAGCCATAACATAGGGACAATGAATCTTCCCTCCTTGGAAAAGTGCATTGAGATCTATGGATAAGAAGTGCTATGTAACAGCTAGCTATTACTTATTAAACAAGTGTTTGGGGGATCAAGACCTTAAATCATAAAGTAACTCTTTGGAATAGACACCTCAGGCAACCTTCACTCTGGCGTTTCCTAACTTCTCAGTGCTTCATTTCATTATGTTATTTTAATGTCGTTTTTTATTGTATATTTTATTTTTATTTTATTATTATAATATATTATAATATAATATTTATAGCTGAAATAGCTACTGTCACTCATTTAGGTGATTTTTTATGTCAGCAGGAGAGGTCTCTCCCATTGACCTAACACGGCTCCACAAGTGCTCTTACAACGGCACAGCTGTACTGATACAGCAGTGCCACTGTAAATTTTAAGTGTAGACTAGCCCTTAAAAGCCTATCTGCTGTTGATAAACTTGTTTTACTTTCAATTGCAACCAACCCAGTGCTGTGTTTGAATCAAAGTAATTGCTAATTCCACTTAAAGTGATAAGTGGGGCAGTGTGTCTCTTTAGAGGAGCAAATGAACTTATTATTCCTCTGATTGATCCAGGAAAGGGCTGGACACTGCAAAGCATGTGGTTTTGGTAAAATTCAGAACTGGGGGAGATTGAGGTCATTTTGGCAGGTGTAATCAGAGCAGCTGTATGGCAGAGTATGGCTGGGGTGTAACAAGCAGGCTGCTGGAATTAGAGTTGGTTTGAAGCTGCTTATCACACAGACCGTGCATGTTTGTTTGTTGGCATCCAGACTGAGCCACAGAAGCAGAGCATTTAAGGAACCAGGATTGCAGGGCAGTCAATGATACAGCCTCTTACTAGTCTGGGTTGCACCCCAGAACAGGACAGAGCCACAATGCTAAATGCCTATGCAGCACGCTGAAAATTTACCCAGGTGTATACAATTTCAACTGTCTTATTTAATAGTCTTCTCAAACTCCGGAGTGTTAATAGGCTCTTCTTGCTGGTGCTAGAATGACTGAATTCACCGCTTGCCAGATCAGAATATAACTGCTCATCAGCTTCCTTATTCACACCCAGAGTAATGAAGTTTTGCTGCAGTTTAAGACGTTCCTGAATTCTGTATTAAGTTATCCTAATTCTTCAAACCTTTTTGTAAATTGAAGAGATACAGGCATAGAATGGCCGCGATTCTGAAAGGAGACTATTGATTTAGGTCACTTCAATATTTCGGTACCCAAACTGAGACTTGTGAAAGGGGCTTGATATTCAAAGAGCGGGGCTTAGCTCTCCCTGAAAGCCAAGGTCAAGGTGGACCCCCAAAATAGAAGTATTCAGTATAACAAGTCACTTTTTGAAACCCTTGGCCCCAGTTTTGAGGTACATCATGAACTGGAGTTGGTGCAGCTTTGGGGGTGCAGAGGTGGTTTTAAATCTTGTCTCGCAATGTGGACTGAAGCAGTATCAGGGCTACTCTGTTTTATGTCAGCTTCCTGTGGTCCTTGAGCCACCTCTTTTGAGCAGTGTGTGTATTATTGGGCACAAAACTGTATTCCTTATGTAAGAAAATCTGCTCCATATGTCAGTGGGAGATTTCCATGAGTTAGGAATACGGAATTGGGCCCATGGTGGTCTGCACAGAGATTTTGTGATTTCTTTTTTTGAACAAAATTTTCATCAATGGGAGACATTATCATGATCACATAGTTTCTGTCACCCTGAACAGTCCATCAAAGTGTCTTAATTTCCTGTCTTAAACTGGTCTTAAATTCAACCTAGGAATTTTTCCCCTCAAATCTTTTTATTTTTGTAGGTATCACTAAATATACTACATAAAACATATTTTGGTATAAATATAAGACAATAATCATGCTTAGGGGACTCAAAACCCTAAAAAATATCTTCTTATAGAAACACATTGTAAAGATTACACAAAGGGTCAGACTGTGATCTCTTTGCTCTAAATGAATTGTGCTAACACTATTAGCACACTCAGTGAAGCCAATGGGACTATTTGTGGATCGAGATACTACTCAAGATCAGGGGTGGTATTGTTGGAAAAAGATTCCAATTGAGGTTTGTTTACCCTGCAACGAAAAGAGATCCACGCAGGTAGTGAGGCAGTCTCCAACTTTATTTCTGCAGAGGTCAAACACTTCCCAACAAGTGGTCAGTGTGAGACCCCGAAGGCATGCTCTTTTGCATATTTATACAAACAAGACAAAGAAATTACATATGCATGAATTCTTGATGCTTATAGGTATATTCTAATTATTACTACTATTGCTATTGGCTTATACTTCTCTACTTCTACTAATTATAAAGGTATGCATAACAGATAACATGTTAACAGAAGACTTCAACTTATCTATCAAAGTTGCCTGATCTATCTCTCAAGGCTGTGTGGCTAATTAAAACCAGTTGGGGCTGTCTTCTTGCCCTTTCTCTGACCCTGGCAGAAGATTAAGCACTATGTTGGAGAAATAGAGAAGGGGGGTGATTTCAGCATAGAGCAGAACACTCAAAGAACTAAAATGGAGTAACTATGGTCAAGCAGGTAATTATTTTCCTTCAATCCCCACTTTGAGCCATACTGTATTACCAGTTTGGCTCATTTATAAGCCCGATCCACTCGTTGCTTAAGCTCAACAATTTCAACTTGAGTTAATATTTGCACGGCAGGAACCCGGGGTTTTACAAATCGACTAAAAGCAGAGCAAACGGAGGGTAAAGTACCTAGGCATTGAAAACAGCAACAGACACAAATAAACAATACAACAAATGAAATGATAACCACTACAAAATGCCGCAGCCAAGATGTATCAGGTAGCCAAGAGGTGAACCAATGCCAGATATTTTGAAAACTAAAATTGGTGTTATCCAGGGAAACCGCATGAAACAATAAGGCTTGCTGCTGTATAACATGAACATCGGTTTCCACTCTAGCCTGCTGATTAACAAAAGCACAGCAGGACGAATTTATTACTGCACATACCCCTCCTTGGGCTGCTAAGAGGTAATCAAGAGCAATGCGATTTTGAGCCACTACTCCTGATAATTGAGTGACTTCCTCCTGTAGGGGCTGTAGGGCATCTGCCGTGTTATTGGCCAAAGTTTCCAAGGCAGCTGACACATTGACTAAGCCTTTTTCCAACTCACTAACTCCCAACCAAGGGAGAAACCACCTAGTAAAGGAATGGAACCCCGCTGACCTTTCCACTAAAGGGTTAGGGGCTCGCTTTATCAACTGAGGGGGGCCCTGTGTCCAACCCTGGAGTTGGTCTGGGTTGTAAATGGAGATGAAGGGAAGAACCACCCCCATGGTGCAGCATCCCCACCAATTGGGAGGCAGGTGCTTGTAAGCATCCGTGCCACATAGCCAAAACCACCCACGCGGCTTTATAGTAAACCACCCAGGAGCATAGTTTGTGTTGGTCCAGTCCCCGGAAGTGTTACAAAAAATGAAATTTCCCACAAAGACACTGGAAGCAGAATAATTTTGTTTAAGACAAGCACCGGACACATTGTGTGCCATCATGATGGGCCACAGGGGAACAGGGAATGTGGGCTTAGGCTGATTCCAAAACTGTGGATTAAGACCAGTTGCGAGTGTAGATAAATTTAGGGGCATTCCCAAAAGGGGGAGTCCAGTTGTGAGTGCTAGTGGTCCAGCCATACAAATCCAGCAGTGAGACCGATTTGAGGCAGCGGCCATCTGCTTGGCCAGTCTAATAACCGCATTCTTACCCCATAAGGCACTGATGACCGTGGTGGGCAGGAGACAGAAACAGAAAAACAATACTTTACTGGGGGCAAAGGAGCCGGAGGCCTGGGATTTTGTCATTATGCCGATTTTTCCAACACAGTGTGAGTATAATACAACCAAACAACACAGCCACAACAATAATAAGAAGCCTCCTGACACCAAAGCATAACCTAATAACTAGAAGGTTAAAACGGCAATAGTCCACAGTTCACAGTCTGGCTGTTTGGTTAGCTTCAAGGGCGGCACGACAGTCGGGGTACTGTCATCATACACAGCTGGCTTGATATGGGAATGATGGATCCAGGCGGACTTCTCTGCAACCTTTACTGCTGTATGGGTAGTTAGCAGCACCTGGAAGGGTCCTTCCCACACTGGTACTAGGGAACTGGAACATCTGGGCGTCTTTATCCACACTCGGTCACCGGGTTGGTATGGATGCACCTCGCAATCCAGGGGAACAGGCTGGAGTAGAGCTTCTGCTTTCTGTAAGGATAAGAAATGCTTACGCAAGGATTTAACATACTCATATAATTGGTGATCCCCTCCCATAAGAGTTCTAGTAAGGAACTGAAATTGCTTTGCCATAGGAGGAGGGTGCCCAAACAACATTTCATATGGGCTGAGACCAATATCCTTTCTTGGTCGATTTCGCAGTTGAAACAAAACAATTGGTAGAACCTGGGGCCACTTTAGTTGTGATTCGCGGCAAAGCTTTCCCAATAGGGTTTTTATGTCCCGGTTTCCCCTTTCCACCTGTCCCGAACTTTGTGGATGGTATGGGGTGTGTAGTTTCCTGGTGATTCCAAAGGCTTTGTATACTTCGTTCAGGGTTTCTTCAGTGAAATGGCTGCCTTGGTCTGAGTTCATCACCTGAGGGAGCCCAAACCTAGGGATGATCTCTTTTAACAGAAAGTTTCTTACAACTGTTGCAGTTGCATTCCTGGCAGGGGCAGCTTCCACCCAGTGGGTTAGCTGATCAACAATCACCAGCACATTTTTGTAACCCTGGCAGGCTGGCAAGGAGATAAAATCCAATTGCAAGTTTTCAAACGGTAAAACCGTCCATGGTTGGGCTCCTTTTAGCTCTTTCAGGGGTACCGCATTAAAGGCTTGGCAAGTGGGTCAGGATTGGGTCACTCTTTTTACCACCTGATGGACTCCAGGAGCGAACCATGTATGCAGGATAGTATCTGCGATGGCCACCGCCCCATAGTGCCCCTGTGTTCCTTGTGCCCCTGCCTGGACTGGCCTTCCCTTTTATCCCTGTCTTGGCACCCTCCTCCCCTGCTTTCAGCCTAGCGGGGAGGGGCGGTTGCCATCCCTTCCCCCTCTCTCTCCCATCCTCCCTCCCCCTCCCTTCCCTCAACCGGTTCCCCCCCCTTCCCTTTGCACCCCCCCTCCTCCTCCGCGCCCCCCCCCAACGGACCCGTCCCTGTCCCCTCCCGAGATGGCGTGTGTGTCTGGGGCCTGGACCCCCTCCCTGGATGCCCTTGCCCCGAGCCCCCCCTCCTGTCCAAGGCATCTGGCCTCACTGCCCCTGCCGGGCCACTGGGCGTTGGGCCCAGGGCTCCGGCAGCGGACACCTCGGGTGGGGACTCTAGGGCCTCAGCCGCTGCTCCAGCTACTGCCCCCCCTGCTCAGGGGGGTGCGCCCTCGGCCGGAAAGAAGGGCCAGGGGAAGAAAAAGGGCAAGGGCCCTGCCCGGACGGCGCCCCCGCCCGTGGTGGGGCCTGCTCCCTCCCCCACTGTCCCTTCCCCTGCTGTTCCCTCCACCAGCTCTGGGGGCGGCACCGCTCCCAAGGCGTACGCCCAGGTCGCTGCGAGTCCTCCGCATGCCAACCTGTCATCTGGCCCGACCGCCGCCTCCAGCACCATCCCTGGAGGCCGGGACCCCTTCCCCACCCTTACCGGGAGGCATGGGGTCCGCTGTCTCCTGGTGCCTGCCTCGCCCCATGTAGAAACCTACGTGCGGGTGTTGTCGCGGGTGGTGGGGCCCACGGCTGAGGTGGCGGCCTCCAAGATGTACGGGAAGGTGGTATTCTTACTGGCATCGGAGGCCGCCGCCCAGGAGGCGGTGGTGACGGGCCTGGCAGAAGGGGGCGTCCACGTCCCTGTGGAGCCCCTGGAAGACCTGGGCATACGGGTGGTCCTCACCTCCGTCCCGCCCTTCCTCCCCAATGCCGCCCTTCTGCCTTTCCTCTCTGCCCTGGGGAAGCCTATCTCCACCATCAGCCCGCTTCCCCTCGGCTGCAAGGACCCCGCCCTCCGCCACGTCCTCTCCTTCTGCCGGCGGGTGCAGCTTCAGCTGCCGCCAGCAGCGCATGGCAGAGGGGTCGTTTCTGGTGCCCCATCAAGGGGCCCAGTACAGGGTCCATTATAGCACAGGTGCTTCCTCTGCTGGGCGACGGGGCACGTCCGGAGGGACTGCCCCCTGGCCCGGCAAAGCGGGGAGCCCGGGACCCCCGGGACCCAGGGGGGTGCCAGCCAGACCAGCGGCGGCGCCCCCCTCAACTGTGCGGTCCCTGTGGCTGCCCCTCCTCCATCACCTGCCACCTCCGCTTGGGCCCCGGAGGTGCCTCTCCTGGTGTGCTCAGATGAGCGGACGGGCCCCGCTGACGCCCGGAGCAGTCTGGCGGGGCCTGCGGGGGAGAGGGAGCCAGGGCCGCCTTTGGCGGGCGCTGGAGAGGGCTCGCCCCAGGGAGAGGCCTTTCCTTCCTCTGCTGCCCCACCTCCGCTTTCCCATACCCCATCCCCTGCGCTCTTGCCCCCTGGCCCTGCCCCCACCGCCCAGCTCTCCACCTCGGAGGGCTGGGTGCTCGTGCAGGGTAAGCGCGGCAAGCGCAAGGCCGGGACCCAGCGCTCCCTCCCCCTCGTCACCAAGGGGGGTGAACGTCCCTACAAGTCTCGCAAGGGGGCTGCTGGACCCAGGCCTTCCGCCGCGCCCCCCGCCGGGGCCCGGTGGGTGGCACCGGCTGAGGAGACTACAGTGGCAGCTGTGGGTGGTACCATCTCCCTCCTAGAGTCCCTTCTAAAGGAGTCCCCGGCCGGATGCCCCTCTGCCCCCCCGCCCCTCGCACCCTCTACCAGGGCCGAGGCCGCTCCCTCCTCGGTCCCCACCGAGGAGGACCTCGTGGTGGCAGGGGGGAGACTTCTCCTCCCTAATGGAGGCAATAAATGCCTTGGGCCTGACCCCGGCGTGTCCGGGGATGGACGAACCTCCCCGTCCGGAGGGTTCGACCAAGGACGGCCCTCAGCTGCCCTCCCCTTTCCCTTTCCCCTCCCTCCTTTCCCCGGCTGCTGGCCCCGCTTCTGTACCCCAGACTGTTTCAAACCCTTCCCCTCCCCTGGCCGACGGTGCTGCCTCCGCTGCGGCCACAGCAGCCCTCGAGGCGGTGGCTGGGGCTGACCACTCAGGCCCCGGGCAGTTGGCCTCCCCGCCCGCTACCATGGGATGGCCGCCTGCCAACCCAGTCCTCCTTTCCTGTGAGTGTGGAGCCGTGGATGGCGCGGCTCCTAAGCCCAGCCCTGAGGCCGTCCCCCCTGCCTTGCCCGACCCTCCAGCTCCCGGCCCCACTCCAGACACACCACGCCCCGCTGGCTTAGCCGCCGCGGACTCTGTACCTGACCCTGTTCCCCCTCCTGTCCCTTCCAATGACCCTGCCCCTGTCTCGACCCCTCCCCTTCCCCTTGGTCCCGCTCCTCCTCCACCTTCCACCCCCGAACCCTCCCTCCCTCCCTCCCCCTGCTACCTGTGCCCCCGCCGCCCCTGGAGTTGTCTCCTTCCGCCTGGAGAGCTCCCAGGAGGCGGCCTTTGTTTTTGCCACTCCCAGCCCTTTAGTGGCTGCTGTCTTCCCTCTGCCGCTGCCCCCGTCATCTGCCCCGTTCGGCAGAGGGGCTGTTGTAGGGGCCAGGCCGGAGGATGAGCCCCCTGAGGCGCTGCGCGAGGAGCTGTGCACCTTCCTCCGGACTCATGCGGTGCCCGGAACCGGTTGCAGCTCGCGCTGCAGCGCTGGGGGGACTTCCACCGCATCCTCCGGGCCATGAGGGCCACGTTGAAGGAGGGGAAAGGGACCGGGCGGAAGGACGCCATGGCCTATCAGTGGGCCCGCAGCTTCTGTGACGCTCTGATGGCCTTTGGGACCGGTCATGGGCTGCTGCAGAGCCCAGCGAGACCCGCTGGCGTTCCTGGCCGCGAGGATCCCCCCCAACCCTCCTCATGATACCTGTCGTCTTCGCCACCTTGAACGCCAGGGGCTGCAGGATGGGTCTCCGCAGGACGCAAGTGCTCTTCTTCCTTCAGGAGGGGGGGTACTCCGTGGCGTTCCTGCAGGAGACCCACACGGACCCAGCCGCCGAGGCCAGCTGGCGGCTGAAGTTGGGGGACAGGGTGCACCTGGGTCATCTCTCCGCCCGCGAGGGCGGAGTAGCCACCCTGTTCTCCCCCACCCTGCAGCCTGAGGTGCTGGGGATCACCGAGGTTGGGCCGGGCCGTCTGCTGCACCTCCGGGTCCGCATGGAGGGGCTGGTGTTGAACCTCGTCAGGCTGCTGAGGAATTAGGCCTCAAACAGTGGTCAAGCAACTCACCAGTGCTCAAGCAATTTAGTTGAGCAATTCAGGCCAGGCTAGGCCTCCAACAACCACCCGTTTTGAAAGGATGAAATGGGAAATGGGAAAAGGGAGTGGGGGGAGTAGCACACTGTCAAAAATGGCATCACGTTTCCAGGTCACTGAAAACTTGGAAGAAAATTATCTTGAATGCTTGTGGATCAATGTCCTAAAAGATAAGGCATAGGATCAAATATTAGTCGGTGTCTGCTACAGACAATCAAATCACACTAGGAAACAGAATTATGGCCTCCTTATATACCTATCTATAATGTGTAAGGGAAAAAAAAAAACTGTATACATGGGGGACTTCTCCAGCATATGTAACTCAAAATTGGTCTCATCCTGTCAGTACTAAGACATCCCTGGATAGGCCTCCAACAATCCCCTTCTTGGTAGCCAACATGCTCTTACAACAGGCCACCACAACGTCTCTTTTGACACACACCTCCAGTCTTCTCATCGCCAAGGTACATCACAGAATATTGTACCACTTGTACTTGAGGGTCCTTCAAGCTCTTGAGTTGTGCCAAAGATTTTTTGGTCCACCAGAAGAGTCCCACTGCAGCCGCTATAGAGACCACTTGCAACAAACATCATTACAATGGAATGGAATGCCAAATTTAAAATCCCTGTTGCAGTAGGAGACCATCCTAATAGGGTTTTTTTTACCAGCTATGGCTTGTAGCAGCCATTGCAGCATCCAGAACTTTAATTATTTTAATTCATTGTGTCTGACTATTCAATTTATAGTTTTTAATGTAAGTTGTATGTGTAAGCTGGGTTATTATTTTCAGGTGTATTAGCATGTGCTGTACCAGATCAATCTTGATTTCCAATACTACAGGTTAAATTTTTTTTACTATATTAATATTTGTTACCAATAACTAAATATGTTACCAATACTAAATATTGTTACCAATAACTAAATACTACAGGTTACATTTTTTTTACTATATTAATATTTGTTACCAATAACTAAATATAATTTTGATACAATATACACTACATTACACAATTTCAGTACAGCAGCATTACATAACATTTATTCTGTGCAGGGTTGATATTTTTTGTAAATTCCATTGATTACAACTTGGGTACATTGTATGTGTACACAAACACAACTTTGTCCAATATAAACAATGTTGAATTAATACTGTTGTTAGTTAACAAGGCATATTGACAATTCCATGCTCCTGACTGTAGACCAGAGGTGTGGCCTCCTTCAGAGATTGACACCGAGGGAGAGCCAAACCCCCCCCTGGGGGCTGAAACCCAGGGATGCAGCACCTGACCAGAAGAAGGTAGGTGAGGCTAGGCCTATAAAAGCCAGGCCTGCCTACTCACTCAGAGCCCAGCAGCTGAGGGAGAAGGATGCCTCACCCTGGTTTAGTCTGCAAAAGAGAAGAATGAGGGGGGATTTGATAGCAGCCTTTAACTACCTGAAAGGAGGTTCCAGGGAGGATGGAGCTAGGCTGGTCTCAATGGTAGTAGATGATAGAACAAGGAGCAATGGTCTCAAGTTGCATTGGAGAAGGTCTTGGTTGGATATTAGGAAAAAGTTTTTCACTAGGAGGGTGGTGAAGCATTGGAATGTGTTACCTAGGGAGGTGGTGGAATCTCCATCTTTAGAGGTTTTTAAGTTGTGGCTTGACAAAGCCCTGGCTGGGATGATTTAGTTGGGTTTAGTCCTGCTTTGAGCAGGGGTTGGACTAGATGACCTCCTGAGGACCCTTCCAACTCTAATCTTCTATGATTCATTGCTGGGAGCTCCTCTCCTGAGGGAGTTAAGATGCAGGCAGGAAACCTGTCCCACCACAGGTGGGGAAGCCAATGTTGCTGTCTGACAAAAGACAGCCTGAGTGTATCCCCTGGAAGTGAAGGAAAAGCCTCTGTTTTCCTGTCTTGTGGAGGACAGATAACAAGGTCTGCAGCCTCCATCAAGTCCCCAAGAGGGAGGGAGCCCGCCCCATTCTGGCCCTGGAGGCAGGGTGATGAGCGGTGTTTATTCTGTGTTGACCTCACTCCTTTGCTCTAGCTCTGGGTTTCTCAAGCTTTTCAGGCTGGCAACTGCTCTCAAAGTCAAGAATGTTTGCACCCCCTCCCACTGACATTTTCTATAAAAGTTAGAGTAAAACTGGCTCCATGATAACTATGCTCAGCCTGGGCCAAGTCCATGTGTGCATGTGAGTTACGAGCAGCTGACAGGGAACATGGATACAGGCTGCATGGAGAGTGGGGGAGCGAGATTTTCTTTGCTTTTGGGTGTCGTAACATTTCCACTGCCTCATGACCCCTCCAATTGCTAATGCTCCAGGCATCCCAACCCGCTGCCGGGGGACACTGCCCCAGCCGACAGTCTGCAGTGTGTCGTAGATGCTGCTTGTGCTCCCCGCCCCGGGACGGATTGTAAGGGAGACGAGCACCGAGGGTTTATTCCATTTGTAAATCTCTGCATTCACCCCTTTTCCTTCCCCAGACTAATTCCCTTTCCACCTCCTCTATGCTTTCTCTTTATGCCCAATTAACCAATGCAGCCACAGTGGCTTTAGCTATAGGCCAGGTCTACACCAGAAACTTTTGTCAGTATTAACAGTGTCACTTAGAGGTGTGATTCCTTGTGATATTGCTACACCAGCAAAAGCTCTAGGGTAGACCAGTTATATCAACATAAAAGTGCTATGGGTGGAATACCTGATTTCACTTGGGTATTCAGTATGGCCTGTATTAGCAAAAGCACATTTACACCAATATAACTCTGGCTATCCTAGAAGGGTTTGCCAGCATTGCTATGCCGGTATAGCTACACCAGCAAATATGGTCCTTGCCCACTGCACTGCAGTTATTAACCCCCTCCATTATACCCAGTGCAGCACTGCTTAGTGGGGAAGGACATTCGGCACATCATGGAAGAGCATTGGCTTCCAGGTAGAATAAGATTTAGCAGCCATAGCGCTCCAAGGAAGAAATGAGTGTAATCTGTTTGCCATGGGTTTATTGTGTTATCAATGCTTATACAGTAATTGAGGTAGGAAAGAGTTGATGAAATATATCATTGTTGATTTACAGCACATGTAGCATCACTGCCGACCCGCTGACATGGGACAGATAAGGGAGAGGGCTCTGTGTCTTATTTATCACTTTAAGCACTATAGAAATGCCATTGCACTGAAAGAGTTGTAATACCTGAACACCCCATCCTGTCACAAAGGGTTTGTGCACACACCAAAGCCTCAGGCAAAGGGACTGTGACCACTTCTCAGTCTGAATTCACCTGTGGATTCAAAAGCTATCCCAATCTGCAGCTCTTAATCCCTTGAACTGCTCACAGAGCAACAGATTACTATGACACAGTCTTTATTGTTATTTATTACTGTAGTAAACATCACCTTACATGTCATTTATTCACCTTTCATTGAAAGAACCTTGAACAATCTTTACCAGCAACACACACAATCATTGTTTCACCCATCACTGGAATGCAGCCAACTTGTGGGTAGAAAGGAGCAACCTTTAAACAGTTCAGACCAGAAAGTGAAGGACAATAATTCATTTAGTTGAAAGGTAAAGGGAAACTAAGGGAAATGTAAGGCATACCTACAGGGGAAACTGACTAGGACAGCAGAGCCAACACCCTCTTTCCTGCAAAAGAAGCGAGGGGGTTTACGTTTTAATGCCTCCATTTGATGCTAAAGACAGGGCAGATTCCCAGCTGGTGTTAATGTCACCGATCCATTGAACTCACTGGAGCTGTGAAAAGTGAAACCAGTCAAAGAGCTGCCCCAGCTCCTCCAGCAGGGCAACACTCCTTCGCAGCATGGTGGGGCGCTGATTCAGCACTGTGTCAATACGGAGAAGAGTGTAACCCACTGAATCCCCAATTTCCCTTCCTGAAGCAACGCTATTTTCCTTGGTGATCTCTCAGCCAGAGATTGATTAAGCTTGCACTTGGCAATGTGTGGATCTGGCATGCTCAGAGCCCAAGGTGGGTTGGCTGCCAGCTAGTTTTGTTACCAAATTGATTCATTAGTAGTGTAATTTCTATTACAAGTAACACCTAGAGGCCTCAAGTGAGGCTGGGGGCCCCACTGAATAAACACATAATCGGAGACAGTCCCTGCCACAGAGAACTTGCAATTTGAATAGACAAGACAGACAAAGTATGGGAAAAGGCAGAAGTAACTAGTCCAAGGTCACGCAGCAGGTGTGTGGCAGAACTGGGTCACCTGATGCCCAGTCGGATGACTTATCCATTAGAACCAGGCTGTCGCCTCAAAAGGAGTATTTGCATAAACTTCCATCTTGCCTTAAATCTCCAGTGGTGACAAAACACCACTGACTTCTGTCTCTTCCAGCTGAGGGTAATACTCTGCCTCACTGTGCTCCGTACTACCTTACACACCAGAGGATATCTTGAGGATAACGTGTGTAGAATCACGTTGCCCTCTGTTCTTATTTAGCAGGAGAAAGGGAGTCCAGTTTGAAGCATCTTCTGCTGACTAAAATCGCAAGGGTCGCCGCTGGGCTTCTTTGAGTGGGGCTGACATTTGGGGCTCGGCTTGGTCTGCTCGCGGTATGAGAGCCTGGCTTAGTGCATGTGTGCGGTCATATCTCTGCCTCTACTGATTGTTGTGATGGCTACAACTTAGTGATGGCTCATGTTAATGGAGATTCTCAAAGAGAAAGTGAAGCCATACAGAGGGAAGGATTTGATTTGATTTAATTTAAACAAAATGGAGTGTGTATAAAGAGAAGAGCTCTTGATGTAATCAGGCCATTTCAATTGTGCTGACATAATGATGATTTCCATGGAAGCGTTTTGTCTGGTATATGAGGTAAAATGGGACAAAACTATGTGGCCAAAATATTTATAATCTTCTATGGGAGTTCTGAAGACTCTGTCTCATTCTAATTGACTTCTCTGCTTAAAGACAAATAGCCAGGTCAGAGGGGCATGGCTGGCAAGTTCTACACATCTTCTCTTATAGTAGAGGACTAATAGATTCCAGACTCAAAGAGATGTTTTATCTCAGGAGTCTGTCCCTGTGTTTACACAGCTGTCATGTTACATCATGTGAACTCCATTCCACTGGCTTGTGATATAAAGTACGATCAAATAAATCGAAATATAAAGCTTTCCCTCAGGCCTGTAAAACTTGCTGTTTGGTCTTTGCAATGTCTGTGTGCACAAAACTGACCTGTTCTGCACTGGCAATCCCTGGGTTAGCCTAGAAAGGGACAAGGGAATTTCCTGCAGCGTCACTTCTTTGCAGCATTTTCCTTTTACAAACAAGATCAACACAGGTATTTTTACTAAACCTGATGTTGTGATTTAAACTCGTATTTCACCCACAGAGGAAAGGCCGGTAACTGCTCTGTGCATCAGAGACAGGACTTGGTCAGGGAACCAGCGGCAGCTCCCTGGTTCTTTAATCAACTTCACCCCAGCCCAGTCTCCAAGGAACCATATGCCAGATGGAGGCAGCTGGGGTGCCACACCCCCATCCCACTCTCGGATCTGAAATCTCTGTAAGGAAATTTCACGGGTTAATTCCACTCACCACCAGAAAGGTAAATAAACGTCTCTGATAGGTACATAAACCAGGTGATAGAAATCTGTTATAAGCATTATTGCCCTGTGGGTGATATTAATGATCCACCAAACCTGTCACCTCCGCCATAAGGGAAAGGGTATGCTCTTCCTCTTCTTGTCTGGGAATTGATGAGCATACAGATAGGACACATACTGAAGCTCAGGCGTGATCAGTCTCATGCAAGCTCTGAGAGTCACATTATCTAAGTCTTGTCTGAGATTATAGCCCAGAATATTTGCCTTCCCTGCTTGTAAGGGCTGAAGCTTTTTGTCTTTGATTTGGCTCTTTTCTATAGGCATTGGCTCCAAGAGACACAGCTCCATAAGCTCTGTCTGCCTCCTTCTCAGGAGATTCACCTCCTGATCCAATTTTTTTAGCCCTATTGTCTCCTGAATTCTTCTCCAGAAGGTCCTGTTGAAGTGTTGGTAGAGTTTCCAGTCCAACGAGCACCATTCTTTCACCTTTTCCTTGCTCTCAGGGGTCATGCTCTGGATACTGTCCTCACTTCTGGAGTTAAGCTTGAAGTAAACCACGTCATCCAGATTCCAGCAAAAAGCATTTTTCAAAAGGACCATGGACTCATCAAAGTAATCAGTTAACAGCATCAGCTGAAAAGTCTGCTCGATCTGCTCTGTGACACTCTGGAAATAGTCCTCAGTGTCCACTGCATTGCTATCATAGCCAAAGTCAAACCACATGTAGTTCCTCGCATGAATGTTTTTTATGTATTCACTCATATTGTAATATGTCCATGGAGATGCCAGAAACTCATTCACGTCCTTTGACCTTCTAAATGCTGGTGTAGAAAATTTATTATAGGCATAGGAGGACTCCATGAGTGAAACTGGGTTTCTCAGGATAGAAAAGTAGCTGGTGGTGTTTGGCATAACTTTTTGGACCTGTTTATGAGGAAACAGTAGAATGACCATTAATATATCTCTTGCTTATGCATGGAGGACGTTTTGTGGTACAAAAAAGGCTTCTACTTGACTTTAAAGGTAAATAGGCCAAAATAACAAGCACAGTGTCGATCATTAGCAGGGGTTAAAACACAGTCAAGGTGAGAAAGTCTAAGCACAAGCATTGTACTGACAGGTTGTAGGCAGTCCAGTTCGCTCTTAAAAAGAAAGGCCACTCCAGTAAGCATATGGAAGGGGAGCTTTTTCATTCCTGTTAGGGCCGAGAGACTAGTTTGGCGTGTTCTGAAGGGCTGCATGAGGGCTTTGCTGGCTGAATAATCACACAGGGATCTACTACCCCGGGTACCTGTGCACCCATAAACACCATCAAGGCCAGCCTCACTTGGCGGATGCTGAAGGACACATTGGGCTCAGGTCACTGGGGGAGAGAGATGGTGAAGATCCACATTTATGTAGACCCAGTGACTTGCCCAACTGCTACAGTGAAGCTGGGGAAGTTATTCCAGACCATTGGTTGGAGCAGCAGCTATGGGGAGAGGACTGTGCAACAAACCCTGCACCTTGGCCCTGTGGGGAAGGTGGATTTCACCTCCCAAATCACTCCTTGTGCCCTCCACGGAGAGTCTGAATGCTTGGGATTTATGAGTGTGGAGCGGCTTTCACCCCCAGATACCTCATCAAGGAGAGAGAGAAAGAGAGAGATCACGGCCAGGTATAGAAGTTGATTCTCTATGTTCCCAAGCAAAGGGTCCTCCCTTGAAACAAACAAGGTAACTCCAGTCACCTTTTTTTAAATAAAAAATTGTCAGTCCTAAGATTCTTAGAGGGATTGCCAGCATGTGGCCATGCCTCAATACTAGTGGGTTTTGTGATTGAAAGCTGACGTACTAATTCCTAATTCAGAAACATTTTAGATTCCCACTGCTCTGAGCTTCACGCAGCATGATAGTTACTGCTAGCTAACAACCAGGGATCCTAGAAATCCATTTGCCCCGGAAAAACACGGACTTTGCATTTTTACGGAGAATCTTTAGTTTTTACATTGGTGAAAAAATAAAAACATACACAGTGGAACTCCGATTATCTAATCTAATTGGGACCAGGGCCAGATTGGATCAACAAAACTTCAGATAATCAGGAGAATGGACCGGGCTGCGACTGCCAGCTTAAAAAAATTGTAAGCATATCAATAAAACATTGTGTTTAACTGCTCCCTATATATGTGGTGGCCAGGGAAAATAAAGTTCAGTGTTTCATTTCAATCATGGAAAACCACAGATTTCTATGTATTTTTATCAGAGAATTTTGATTTTTTTATCACAGAAAACTAGGATCACTGCTAATAACATCACCGTAACATCTCACAGGAGTCCTCCCCCACTGCTACTGCCCAGGACCTCACCTCTGGGAGATTAAACCTCATGTGGTTGCATATGAGGTTGTAGTTTTGTCCCATGGTTTTAAATCCCTCTACAAAATGGGCCATGAAGCGTTGTGGATAGCCCAAGTGGTAGCTCTGGCCAGTAGGAAGGGCTAAGGTAAGATTGTGCTTCTCTGCAAACCGGAAGAGGATGTTCATGACGGTGCTGCTGGCAGTTTTGTGGGTCTTGAGAAACATCACGTTCGTCTGGGGGTGACAGGGTCTCAGCTGCGTGGTGGAAAACTCCCACACTCTGTATGAACGTAAAGCACATGGGAAATGTTTTCTCTGGTGTTGGAAACCATTTCTTACACCTGACAGTGCTGCTTTTCACCTGCCATTTCCTACCCTCTTATTCCTCTCACTTGATTTTTCCAAAGAGCTGCAAGAGTTTAGCCTGAACTACCTTTCCTTGCGTAAATTCCTGGTGTAAATCAGCATCGCTCCCTTGAAGTCAAGGGGCCTATTCCCCAATTAGTGTAAATCAGCATAGCCTCATTGAAGACAATGGGCCACATCCCCCACTGGTGTAAATGGTAAATGGCTGCCTCCTTGATGATCTCCCATCTCCCCCTGGCTGCAGCAGGGAAACTGCATGTGTCCTGTAGCCCCGTGCACTCCATCTGTGTCCCTAGGCAATGGCTCCCTTCTGCAGCCAGGTGGATGGGAGATCAGTGCTCCCCTTCCTCTATCTCCAGCAGGGACCCCAGCACCTAGGAACCCAGGCAGAGCGCTTTGCTGTGCTCTCTGCTGGAGCCAGGGGGAGGGGAGTGCTAATCTCCTGTCCCCTTGGGTGTAGCCAGGAGCCTGCACCAATTTTGTAGCTCCGTGGCAACGTGCTCCCCCTGGGTCCTTAGGCAGCAGCTACCTTCTGCAACCAGCGGGAGGGGAGCTGCAGGCCACTTTGAAAGACACCGCAGGCCACTTTTGGCCCCTTGGTCATCGGTTGGGAACCACTGAGCCAGATCCTTTCTTCCACCTTCATTAGCTGCAAATGTCAGACTGCTCCATACAATCACCAGCTTATTTGTTACTGAGGAGGTTGGGGTGAAGGGGGGGTTCTGGCTTCTTCTGCTCACTCCGCTTTACTGTAGTTAGTATTGTTGCAGTGCTGGATATTCTATACGAACTCCAGTTGCTGGATGTTCTATACGACTGATAGGTTACTTATTTATGTGCTAAAAATGGATTTAGGACCCCAACTTGAAAATCTGAGCCCTGATCTCTGTGCTTAGGGCTACATTTAGCAGTCCAAAAATATAAAATCTGATGGATCATCTTGCTGCCCCGACACAGACGGGCACATGTCAGGTTCGCCTGACTCGTGCTATCACTGTCGAACATAGACTTACGAGGTGATGTTTACATTCACATGGAAGAACCCGGCTAGAAAAATGACTCCCAGCCAAAGAGTCAGAAGCCCCATGAGTCTGGCATTCCTGCAAAAGAAATGGAGATCCAGTGAGTCCAAGGTAAACTAGCAAGGCCTCCCACTTTGACCCACAGATTTCCATGCCACTCTTTGTAACTGAGGGCTTGTCTCCATAAACATTTCATTTGCCGCAAGCTGGGTGTAAAGCTGTCCCACACTAGCCTGCCACGTGCAACTGTCTGTGTGGGCCCTGCTGACACGCCATTGTGCAATCTGAGAAAAACTTAAGAATGGCCACACTGGGTCAGCCCAATGGCCCTTTAGTCCAATATCCTGTCTCTGACAGTGGCCAGTGCCAGATACTTCTGATGGACTGACCAGAACAGGACAATTTTGAGTGATCCATCCCCTGTCATCTGGTCCCAGCGTCTGGCCGTCAGAGCAGGGCCCACGCATGGGGGAAGGGGGGAAGGGTACACTTTACTGGGGCCCGGAGGCCCTGGCGGGGCCAGTCCAGGCTGCAAACCTCAAGACTTTGGCAGGATATAATACCTTTATAATGACTAAAAAGTTAAAAAATAGTCAGTAACCTTGTCGGACTCTCAGGCTGGGTGTTCTGTTAAACAAAAATAGTAAAGGGGGGGGGGGCATTTTTCATAATGTAGAATATGTAACAGTAATTTCAGAATTCAAACTTTTTTCATGGAGATTGTGGTATGTGTGTGGGAAGGGGCTCATGTTTCAAGTTTGTACTGGACCCGAAAAAATTATGCTTGGACCCTGGTCAGAGGATCTACCCTGCTTTGAAAAGGGAGTTGATTAAAGCGCACTAGGAAACTGCTAGTTCACGTCAGCAGCTGCCACATGGCTAGTTAGGGCATGGAAGGCAGTGAAGGTGAGGCTTATAGCCCAGCTTGCCATAAGCTAAATGTTTGTGGAGACAAGCCCTTAATGGTTGTTACAGCCTCCTCCTTTCCAGCCTCTCCTTGGTGTAAGATGGGATAGGCACGGCAATCAGCGTCTGCCTCTCACGCCCCGTCAGT
>NW_027132261.1:0-36820 GCF_026122565.2 Emydura macquarii macquarii
AAATTCTGCAGCTGCACTGCTGTAGCATTTCAGTAATAACACTACCCACACCAAAGGGAGGGCTTCTGTCTGAGTAGCTATTCCACCTCTGTGAGAGATGATAGTGAGCTTGATAGGAGAATTCTCCTGTCGTTCTAGTGCTCTCTACCCAGGGATTTAGGTCGGTTTAAAATGAATCATTCAAGGCTGTGGATTTTTCACACCCTTGAAAAGTAGTCTGTTATATCCACCTAATTTCCTTGTGCCTGCCAACTCCAGCTGTACTCATCCCCCTGGATTAAGTCAGGCAGTCAGAGACCACTCAGAGGTTGGGCCACTCAACCCCCTGCCTCTCCCTTTAGCTCATGCAAAATCCATCTGGTGTCAGAGCCGTCTGAAGACATCCCCAGCACAGACTGCAGCCTCTGACCATCCGAGAAACAAGGGGTTCGGTTTTTCTATTTGCAGCTACAATACAGCCAGGTTCACAGCATTTAACAGAAGAATCACTGGGAGATGCTGGGGGAGCCATCCTGGGACAGACCCACTGAGTTTTCTAAGCCTCCTTCTCTAGATGTAAGTGCAGTTACATGAGGGCAGAGTAGCAAAGGCATCAGATGTACAACAGGATCTCCTTCCTGTCCCACATACAGGAGCCTCTGTGCTGAGAGTCGGAAGCAAGCCCCAGGTCCCCCAGACTAAGGACTGACCTCTCTGGGCCCTGCCCCAGGGTTCACACAAAGGTCTGATATCTCTCAGACTCCCTGCAACCCTTGACTTTCCTTGGCTGAAGAAAGTTTCCTTTGAAAACTTGATTCTCAGGACAGTTTTAAGTCTAACAACAGAGAGGGGATTTTTCATCAGTGACAGTGACACACTGACAGAGGGGTACTCAGGGGAATAACTCCTGGCCGACCCCATGGGAGATGAAGCTTCCAGCTGCAGCACGTGAGAGATTTGGAGATCTCAACATCCCCATCCCCCTCTTCCTGTACAGCAGCTTTAGGAAGAGCTCAGGGCCACTTCTCGCAGGCACAGCAACTGCACCAGCAAAAATGCAGGAGCAGATGGTGTTACCTGCCACCCCCAAACTTGGATTCATTTTCATGAACACGAAGGGTTTTGCCTCCGTGCAATGGTTTGGGTGTGCACCTCTCACTTTTCACAGAGAGGGAACACAAAAATGAAGCAGACCAGAGGGAGACGGGGACCAGGATTTCAGAGGGGTAGCAACCCTTGCCCACTGCAAGACCTTTGGCCAAATGCAGGCACACAAAGTGTAAGCAGCAGGGACAAGCTGGGTACCTGTTCCATAGGAGCTCACTGGCACACTCAGTTTCCTGCTGCACCCACACGTGTTAGTTTGAACAGGTTCAGGCACCGTTGAAAGTGTGTCCCCTTCTGGACATGCCTCAGTGACTCTGCCCAGCCTCTTCACATCATCTAGCTCCCCTCTTTTCTCAATAGGTTCACACGGGTTAAGGGCCTCCTTTAGCTGCTGTTCCCCATCAGTAGGACACCCTCCTTCTTCCATCTCTCCTCTCACACCGCAAGCCTTTGACGCATGCTGGGCTCCAATCAGCTCCTTCTTAGGGGCTATGACATCTGATTCAGGGCTTGTCTATATTCAGACGTGCACTATTTTAGTTTACTGTCTGAAGTTAACCGGTGCAAGTGTGTGCACGTGGACACTGATTATGGTTTGAACCAGGCTGATTTGATTTAGCTTAAGTCCTTTAGGAAGAGTTTGAAGCTAAACCTAAATAAGACTGTACACATATACGCTTGCACCAGTTTAACTCCAGCTGGCAGGTGCAGATGTATGTGTAGATGAGTTCTCAGAGGCTGCAAGGTTGGTTCCAAGCAGAGGCAGATGTCCCAGCCCCAACTCCAATCTCTCTGGTTAAGCCAGACTCCAAGCTGTAAGACAGTGTAAGAGGCGGTATCATTCGTTTGTGATTCCTTCTTGCTGTGAGTGGTTCTGCTCTTTCAAGGACCCCCAGGACCATTAGCAAGTGCAAGAAAAATGGAATGCATTTTCCCACACCTCTGTGCCAGATTTCCTGAAGAGCCATTCCCCCACCCTCCCCAGCCATTATCAGTGGGTGCCATAATAATTAAATCTCTCCCCTCTCACCAGCCCACAGCACGGGTGAGATGGGGCAACACAGAGATTTGTTCCCCCACCAGCTACAGGAAACCACCTCTGGGTATGAGTGAGGGGAGGGAGCAGCCCCACTTATTGACAGCCAGGTGCCCACAATTGTTCTGTTCACTTTCAGAGTGTGATGGAGTCCCCAGGGACTGGGCTCCGGAACTACTCGTGGTGCAGCCAGTCAGGACTCTGGTGCTTCGGAGTCTGCCCCCTCGGGTCTCCACACACCAGTGCAGCCGCCTCCTGACTCTGGCCTCTGAGGGTTCAGTACTCCTGCTCCATCTGAACTCCCCCTGTAGGTCCTCCTGAATGGGACCTTGGGGAGCTTTTCCACACTGCAAAAAGGGCCATGTTCCCCTATCTTGCAGTCAGAAGTGATTCACAGCCAGCGTGGAAGTCAAAAGAGTTTATTAGTTCTCAGGATCACAGTGTAAACAGACTTTAGTAGCAGATAAATTGGAAGTTCAAACAGCGACCAACTGTGGAGTCTTGGAGCCGTGCTCTCGGGTCCCTACCCCATCGACCCCTCGTGGGCAACTCCCTTCCTCCCAGCCCCCAGACATACCTCCCCTGCTCTGGCCCCTCCCCTGTCCTCTGTCTCTTTCCCAGGCAAGATATTATAACCTGTTCTAGCTGGTTTCACCCAGGAGGGCAGAGGGCTCTCTCCTGGTCTGGGTACCTGTGGCTGGGGTGGCCCATGCACCCTCTAGTGATCTCTGCAATGATCACACACCCTGGTCCCATCACCGAAATACATGAGTAACATACGGGGAAAATACATGAACAACATATGGGTGGAAACTGAGGCACACACACAGCACTCAGAGAAAACATTAGGGCATCTCCACTTTGTCACATTGAGCAATTAAGCAAATGCAATAACAAAAATACCTTTCATCCCCCTCCACCAGTCCACCCAACCCTCCCACTCCCAGTCATCAGTGGGAGCCATAGTTAAATCCCCTCCCCCAGCCCAAAGAGCTATAAAAAGAGCTACACACAGGAATTTGGTCTCTCATCACTGATGTGAAACCCCCTATATTGGTGGATTTTAGGAAGGAAGAATCCTTCCCTGACAGACAGGTGTGTGTGTGCTGGGAGGAGGGAAGAGCACCTGCTTTGCTACTCCCACAGGCCAAGTGAAGAGGGTGATGGGGAAGGAGCCACCCACATGTACATCCTGGCCAGTCTGCAATCTCCTCTACACAGACGGAGATGCAGCTCCTCACTGAACACAGGGTAGAAACCAGGGGGGGAGGATAAAGAAAAAAAGATGACTTTAAATTCGTTTTTTAAATTTTTTTATTTAAATTAAAATTTTTGTTCTTTCTAAAAATAAGCCTGTTTAAAATGAAGTCTGAATTTGATATATTAAGACCTAAGTTTGTTATAATCTCTTTAATGAGTTAAATAAAAACTCAGTATGCTGAATCCATGAGCCCCTATCAAAATCTTTGAGTTAAGGGGCTCTTCTACATAAAGATTAATAAATCAGAGGAAAAATTCTAATTTTTGTTGTCAAGATTTATACAAACAGCACAATAGGCCATGTACTGTATAAAGGGCTTGATCCCCTGAGGGACCCAGGGGTTATGCTACTGGGTGCAAGATTGTTTAATAAAAAGAAATTTCATGCGCTGTTTTGTGTTTAATTAAATTCTAGTTACCATCCCACTGCACCTTGATACACGTCACCAGCAAAAGTTAATTATCTAGTAAATAAGCAACATCTCGTCATTTTCTAACAGACTGAATTCTAACAGGTCCTATGAATAAGAATCTGTAAATATCAACCTTTGTAATTGTGTCAATAGATGTCTCTAGTCACAGTGTAACATTACCCTCCTAGGCAGCAAGATGATGTACCAGATCTAGTGTGAAGGGTCTATTTAGTCGCAGATTGACCTGTGTCAATGGTTACCAGTGAGAAACCTCTTTTCTTCAGCAAATAACTGAAGTACAAATGGAAAAGCTGATTGACATCAATGAAAAGAGAGAGAGAGACTTCCCACTTGGTGATTTAACCCCGCGCACCCTGCACAAGCCTCTGCCCACCACAGCCCAATGCAACTCTCAGCCCCAGCTGCTCTGCGGGCAGTAACGGGGCAGGGGGGGGGGGCAGTGAAAAGGACAGTCTGCCCTGCCCGTGCCTGGGGGGCTATGAAGAGGGAGGCCGCACAGGGGGCGGGAACCAGCAAGAGGAGCTCTGCCCCAGAGATGGGGGATTTGGGGGCGCTGCCGTGGAGCAGACTAGGAGCCCCACGGGAGCTCTGCCCTGGCACGACTGGGAGGTGGGGTGAGGCACAGACAGGGGAAGCCACAGCGGGTCAGGCTCCCCTGCCACTGCGGAGCACCCCAGCCGCGCGCTCCGCTCACTCTGCGAAGGGCGCCGGGCTCAGTCAGTGACGGGGAGCGGCGCAGCCTCGCACCCCAGCCAGGGCTGCCCGCACTGAGCCCGCCAGACCCAGCCGCATCCCCGCCGCCGCCCGCTCGGGAACCGGCCACAGCCTCTCCTCTTACCTCCGACCCCCAGGAAACCAGCGCCGCCGCCTGGGGCCGGTCCATCGGCCATTGCGGAACCCAACGGAGAGAGCAGAGCGCGGGCAGCCCCGGCCCTTCCCAGCCTCTCCGTGCCGCGGGCGGGAGATTCCACTGCCTCGGTCAGCGACCCCCGGGACATTCCTGCCCCCCGGCCGCCCTCACTTCTCAGAAGCCCCGAACCAGCCAAGTTCCCGCTGCACACGCGGTCTTGCTCCCTGCCCCTCCCCTCCGCCGCTGGGGTGAGGGGCGCCGCTGCGCTAATCAGCGGGGCAGCGGCTGCGCTATTCCCCGCCCCCCCATGTCCCCTGCCTCAGTTGCTGAGGGGTCGGTGTCTGACCCTGCTGCGCCCGCCGCACTTGGTCTAGTCAGGCAGTGGGGCAGCCTGGCCCAGGGGATAATGAGGAGGGGAGGGGGCAAGGGTCTGAGCTGGGATGGGGAGGGGGCAGCGCTGAGGATATTTCAGCCCAGAAGGGACAGCAGCTCACCTGCCTGTGGAAACACCCAGCCCGCCCTGCCCTGCGGCCTCTCCCCCTAACTGCACAGGCCGGAGCCAGGTCAGCCTAAACGTTAAACAGCGACCAGGGAGCGGGCACTGACTGAGCTAGTCATGTAGGAGCCTGGTCACTCAGAATGGGAGGATCTAAGCCCCGACCTCAAGTCAGGCCCCTCAATAACTTGTAAGGATCTGCCCCCTTGCATGGAAACTGACCTGCCGGGTCTTCCCAGGGGTTGCGCCATGCCTCAGCTAACTCAAGTCAGCAGTACAGCTTGCCTTCTGGTGAAGACAAGGCCCTAAGCAGTGCTATACCACAGACAGCTTATTGAGCCAAAAGGTGGTTGGGTTGTTTCTAAAAATTAAATTCATTTTCTGAGAATTAAGGTTGATACAAGGCAGGTTTCAAACCCGCTTGAGAGCTTGTCCACACTGGAGTTTGCATCACTTTAAAAATCTATTTTAAATAAATCTAGTGGCTGTAGTTTAGACCAGCCCTCAGTATGGCCCAGCTCCTCAAACATCACCCATTGGTTTCAATGGGAGTTATGCACTTTGAAGATCTGTGCTCATATTCTCAGCCCGTGATAGCTCTTACATTGTTCACAGGAGTTTCTCTCTTCCAGAAATCTGAGCAGGGGAAGCTCGATGGGTAAAATGATCAGAGCTCTATTGAATAATAGAGCTTTGAATTTGTATCAGGTGAGAATCTGTCCCTCCATCTTTAATAGTCATCCTGAATTCCACAGTAATTGAAATTTGGGCAGGGTTTCCCTCTCTCTAAACCTCATCTCCTACTTTAGCTTCTGTGGAAAAATGTTTGAGGTTCATCAAAAAACTTTTAAACTGACAATTAAGTTTGCTCATAAATGCACATGTATACACACACACCTCTACTTTTTCAGACTACGATTAAAAGTTAAGGCCAAGGTTTTCAAAAATGGCTAGTGAATTTGGATGCTAAAGTAGCACCCATCCTCTGAAAAATCAAGCTCATCACGACATGAAAAGTCAGGCTTCTTTTAAATGTCTCAGTTCAGACTCAAGCCACTTTTGAAAAATCTTGGGCAACATGATACAAAGATCTATTCAACAGCTAAAGATTGCAATGTGCAGGAGCTAGCACAGTAAGATTCCTCTCTCAGTCACGACCTCTGGGAGCTAACAATTTCCATCCTTAGGATTTCAATTCAATTGCATATGGCTACCTATGTGTTTTTCAAAATAGCTTTGCACTCAACAGCTTTAGGTTCTCTGGTACCTACACAGAGCCCTGATCTTGCAGACTATTTTAATCAAATGAGTGGTCCCATTAAGTTTAATCATGCCCATAAAGTTAAGCACATGCCTAAATCTGACCCACTTAAATACCTATACAACTTTAACACAGTCACAGCAAAGAGGGAAGCTGCTCTACAAGCAGCTCTGGCCAATAAAAGACATATGCAGGAATGCAACAGGGAAACCCTTCCACCCCAGCGCACCCCCAAACCCACTCCCACAACGAATGAATGACCACATGCACACATACCAGAATAGTACAATGAGTATAGGAAAGGGAAATATTTATTTACAGAAGGAATGAATGGAGAAAAATGGGGTGGGATGGGAGGAAGATGGGGAAGCAGTAAAACAGGGTTACATCCAACATGAGGCCCCCACAGGCCCACTGGTACTCTGCCAGTATGACAGGGTAAACACCAAGCCCTGCTTCCAGACTTGGAGTTTAGGAATCATGGGTAGAGTTGCAGTCCGGCAGTGACTCTTGGGTGCTCTTGGTCATTTTCACTGCCAGAGAACTTTCCCCAACAAACCCCTCCAATGCCCTCTTCTGCCACTTTCTGCAAACCCACGTAGAGAGACAACATCTCCACTTAGCTAGCTACAGCCTCCCTCCTTATTGCCAATGCAAGGTCACAAACCCCAGTACTCACCACCCCACACAGCTCTGGATAACGGGGATACTGGCTCCAGCTCCCATTTTGTGGCAGCAGTTTTTGGTTTTAGTCATTTTGTTTATACATCTTGTTGTTTGCCCTCCATTTTGTGTCCCCTTCTTCCCCATAATTTGGCACCCTTTCTGAGCAGAAATGGGAAGTTAGGAGCAGGAAAAGGTCACATGATATAGATCTGCCCAGCAACAACTGGGGTATTTAAGGGCTGAGCTGGCAGCACTCGCATGCTACCTGCCCCTAGTCGTAATCATACCTGCTGGTGCTGTTCTTGTCGTCTCACCCTGCTTACTAGAAGAGAAGAACCTACCTGTTGTGTTCCTGGTGTCCTATGTCCTTGTTGTTCCTCTCCCACTGTTTATCGTGTGTCACTGTCCTGTCATCCCGACCTTGATTCAGTATGGTGTTCATCAGTTGTCCCTTGCCTTGTGGAGGCTGCTGATGTACCCGATTTAATGATAAGTTTTCTTGTTAATTACCCATCTTGGTTTCAATTTGGGGTCCTTTGAATTAGATTATCTAGCAAGCTTCTTTTTTCATTAATAAATTGTCATCTTTATTCATTACAGATCAATTGTCTTCTCCCGTTTGTGGGAGGGTAGGGATCACTGCTAGTGACAGATAAAGTAGGGGTGGAACCAGGCAAAGGGGGTCCTTTTAAAGATTACCTTCCCAATTCAAATCCCATTTTAGTGAAAGGCTTTGCAGAAATTTGTCCTTCTCAGGTGGTTCCTTCCAGCTTCTGTCCTGGGTTGTCCCAAAACTTCAGGCTGATTCTTGGCTGCTTTGCGATTGGAAAGCCTACTCACTTTTGGTCCTTTTGTCTGGAGAGAAAGACATATACCTTGTTGCTCTCCCTCTCTCCATCACTGCCTTTGCCTCAGGACAAGTTTTAAAGAGCCACGCTCTCTAAACCCCAAGGGGGTTACACCTAAAAATCAAGCGGTCTGATTCAGAGGGAGTTTCTAAGTCCTGAGCATTTTTAAATAATATGGCCAAGAGTGTGACAGTGTATGTCAGAAATGCAGATAAAGTCATAAGGTTATGCTGTGGGATTATGTGTAATTCTTTATTATTGAATGCAAAATTCACCCAGATTTCTCTTCTATCACTGAGATGCCAAGTATCAGTTTCACATTCTCATTTAGGTCCTACTCATGCAGACACATGCTTAATTTTACTCACATGAATCATGTTAAGCATGTGTATAAGTGTTTTCAGAATCTGGAGGCCTTGATTTTCAAATTTAAAAAACGTAAGCTGATCTGAGTGTTACTAACCACGAGCATTAAGCTATCAGACTTGAGAAACTGCAACTTGTACAAAATCCAGCAGCATGCCTCCTCAGCAACACAGGCAATTGTGGGTACATCACACCTGTCCTCTACCCACTACAGAGGCATCCCAGAGACCATCACATCAAGGTCAATATCTGAGTTCTCTTCAAGGTGCTTAACAGAAAGGGCCCAGGACACCCAAGATCTCACTCAACTCTGCTCCCCAGACACAAGGGAACTTTCTACCTGAAGGTTAAGTTAGTCTGTAAAGGAGACAGACCCTTCTTGGGGTTCAGTTCAAGGCAGTGGAAAAGTATTTAAGAACCAGCACAATTATTACCACCTTCTGGCACCAGAGCAGGGTTTTTACCCTGACTAGGAAGATCTGCCAAAGACTCCATGAAGACCAGTTGTAACTTTGCTATTGCTTTTACATTGAAGGTGCTCACTGATGGGCAGCAAAACAAAATCCTATGACAGAACCACCCATCACAGATGCTAGTTCCATCACGTAGTGCACTATACAATGGCACTCATACCATAATGAGGGTGCAGTATGATAACCTGAATAGCCATGTCTAAAATCAGAGCTTGATGTTACAAATAGCTTTATGTAACGCACCCTCCCCCCCCAAAAAAAGTCAAATGCTCACCACCTTCCAAAGAGCATAAAATTGTGCATCAAACAAACAAACAAAAAAAAATCTAAGTACCCACTAGCTACTAAAGAATAATATCTGCAACACTTCCTTACCTGGTCTGGTGTTGGGTGGGATTGTGCCTCAGTTTACCTCTGGTCAAATTCCCTTCAGCAGTTAGGCAATCAATTTAGTTTAGCTTTCCACAGTCACTATGCCAACAAATGTTCCCCCTCCCCCACCCACCTTCTAGGAAAGTGAGAATCCAAATGGGTTACAGTCCCCTTCAGCTTCTCCTCTTGGTAGCAGGGTTCACAGAAGTCCACAATTCTCACTCCAGTGAGTTTGTGCTTCCTGCTTCACTAGATGCAGAGGAATGCATGGGTGGAGTGGAAGGGGGTGGTTCAGGGTTTGTGTCTTTGTTTGGATGTGGGTGAGGGAGAGATCAGGGCTCCCTGCACTCTTCTCCTCCTGCCACTGGCTGAGTGGTCTTGATGGGGGCCTCCTCTCTGATAGCAGGTCTTGGAATGAACAAACACAGATGCAGGGGTCAGCTCCCCTATTCTCAGAGTGATAGTCCCAGTCTCTCTGCAGACTCAAGCAGATGTTTGGAACATCTGTGTAAGTGATGATCATCTCTTCCCAAGGACTCAAAACTTTAACAAATACAAGGACACTGAGTCTGAGGTAGTCAAAGGACTCCAGGAGCCAGGGCCCTAGTCAGGGTCCATAGTGTTAATGCCTTAATTGGGTCCTGATGAATCCCACTCAGAAGCAGACTTCCTCTCATTACTTGGACAGACACACACACAGTTCCAAATATAACAGGTCCTTAACCTGTTCCATACCAGGTTAAGACCTGCCATCTAGCTGGGATTCTATCCTCAATTAGGGCAGTGTGAATGCAACTGCATGTTCACAACCCACCTAGATTGAGAACTCTTGAACCATAAGACCAGCTGTGGCTTCCCAGCATGCTTACAGTGACTTATGGGAACTGCAGCCCACAGCCAGAGAACCTCCATCCAACTGGAGGTCCTTCTCCACCTAACACACATGATCAAACTAAAACAGCACTCCAGATTTTGGGGCCAGAAATTTAGGCACCTAAATATGCTTTGATGATCTGGGTCTTGCTCCCTCTGAGCTCTGGAAAACCTACAAACTCAGGAGCATCTGAGAACGGGGAGCTCCAACATAAAGTGGTTTTTTAACATCCACCAGAGCAGCCACACCTGCGATATCATTGGAATCCCAGGGCCCATTCAGAAAGCAATCAGAAATGTAGGACTGGAAGGGACCTCGATAAGTCTAGGTCAGTTCTGCCTCTGTACATGGGACTAAGTATTATATAGATCAGCGCTTTCAAATGTGGCCACCAGCAGATTTTTTTTTTCTACCACAGCCTCCAAACCAAAGTACAGGTGAAGATTCAGGGGGGGTGCCCCAAACGAGTGGCCCCTCCCTGCCGTGCACAGCTCCTGCAGTTGTTACAAAGGGCAGCGAGATGTGCTGTGTTGTTGTTTGCGCTGGTGCTATCAGCAGGGATCAGCACCCTGCACCACAACACAGCCTCCTCAGGGGCTCCAGGCAGCACCTCTGGAGACAAGTGATCCCGGAGTGCAAGGTGCTGGAGGTGTCTCTTGTCAGTGGAGATTGCCGTGGCATTTGGTCATCAGAGTTCTCCCTCCCTCCCACCCAGCCAGAGCACAGGGAATCTGAACTCCACAGGAGGCTGGTGAGTTCCCAATCCACCTTCCCTGAGGCGGGTTCTTGCTGAATGGCTGCAGGAGGCAGGGACAGAGAGACAGGTTTGTCAGAACAGCCACCAGCAAGTGTAGGCAGCCACACTCTGAGGCCACCGAAGATTTTTTTTTTTTTTTTGGGTGAAAGCCTCTGGTATAGATTCCGGGACAATCTAGACCAAGCCTCTCACCTGATTCTTGTCTGTTTCTGTGATTCCACCCTAGCTGTCAGATAGGTTGATAATCATGTGTTGAGATGAGTAATGAGCTGGTCTGAGATGAATCTGAGGAGAGAAAGCAGAATGATTCTTTTAGAGGATCACTAATATACTATAGAGAATCAAAACTTGGATTAAAATTTCTGTTTGAGCAAGAGGAGGGTCACTGGACAATACTTATCTGCTCAGTAAGTGCTCAGTCTGTCTGTACGCCCCAGGGATGTACCTACAAAGGAAGAACAATGAATATTAAGCAAAGTCTCCTGAGGATCAATTCAAGAAGCATCCATGATATGCAATGGGGGGTCAGGACTGGAGATGTCTGATGTTTTTGGATGCACCTTGGAACGAAAGGGTTGTTTTAAGGTGGTGAGCACAAATAATTTTAGCCCTCAAAATTACGGGGTGAAATGTCTCTCATTAGTCCAGTGTTCCTTATGGTACAATTTTACTTTTGGAGAACAGGGTTTGATAGGCTGAAATTGACCATTATTCTAATCAATGCTAATTCAGGGGAGTGACACCCAGCACTTTCCACCATATTATGTTAGTCATGTGGATCTTAACATACCCGTGGTGCCTCTGCAATTACAGACGATTATGAATAAAATGAATAAAATCCAAAGAGTGCACAAGCAAACAAACGTTGGTTACTTCAGAAATTAACATTCCTCCACAAAAACACGTAAGACCAGGTCAAAGATTTTCTATCAAAATGCTTTTTCAACAAAAATATCGGGTTTTTGAGTAAATGAAGTCAAAGTTTTGATGTCATGTTGCAGAAGCAGCACTAGGCTAGAAGGTTGCTTCCTTTTGCTACTTGGATATTTTTAAGTGCTAATTTGTTGCTGCTCTTTGCTTGCTTAGATGAGATGAAATTAGCAGACTGACCTAAATGTTAGTATTTTAGTTCAGAAAAAGACTTTTTAAAAAATATTACAATTTTAGTGAAGTTAGAAGACACCTTTTTTAGGGGCTGGGTTGGATTTAAATACTTGTGGCTAACACCTGTATGGGATGGTAGCATTTTTAACATATGAACATGCAATTTACCACACTAATACATATACAACAGGACTGGAATTTTTCTTTCCCAAGTCTACAGAGACCCTGCAACAATAGCCATGAGATGAGGAACTGAGCTATGCATTTCAGTGGGCTGTTAGTGCCAAAACCTGCACCCTGGGGCCTCTGCCACTAGCCCCAACCAGCAGAGGACTGGGTGCAGCAGGCCCAGCCCTAGCTGATCCAAGCAGACACATCCAGGTCTCCATCACCCCCACACCTTCCCTGTACCTAGGAAGAAGGTGGCAGTGAGAACTGGGGACTTTTAAACCCTGCAAGCCAAAAATCATTTAAAAAATCTCACCCTTCATTTGTTCGTTCCCTTTTTGTAAAAAGGGGGATAATAATCCTTCATCTGGCCTGTATTTTGATTGTAAGATCTTTGCAGCAGGGACCATCTCTCACTATATGTAAGGACAGCACAAAGCATGTTATTGTCCTGTTCTGGATGGTGCCTAAAGCCCACCCTCTTTTAGGACCTCTATCTTCAGAACCAGTGACAGCAGGGTGGACTTCTGTCCTAGCACCATACAGCTTCCCCAAGGCTGGCTGCATCCTCCTCCACAGCGACAGCACCCTCCCTGTCACAGCTGATGTCAGCGATCAAATGGGAGAAAAAAAAATGCAGTGGTTCTTCTCCAACTCTACCCCCACCCCTCAGAACTACCATTCAGGGAGTTTGCACCTGAGGTCCAGGTAGATGTCGCTGTGCCAGTTACTCTGTTTATGCTGTAAAGGTTTTCTTTACAATCAAAACAGCTAGAGACTATTTTTTAAATGAAAGCGGAGACTCTAGCGAACAAGAACACATCTTAGAAGAGGCATTAAGTTGGGTACTGGCCTAATCTGAGTCCTGACTGCTGCAGGTTTTTTTTTTTTTTAAATAAACTGTCAGAAAGAAACATGCAGAACAAGGCCAAAAATCCCCAGCTATCTGCTTCCCTGTTGGGAGAGGATGGTGTTTGCTGTAGTGAATTGCTGCACTAGTTGGAGGGGAGGCACTGCAGCTGGGGTGGCTGATTCCCTGATGACAGGGAAGTGGGGGAAGAAGACGGAACCCAGCAAAGATGGGCAGGCCCCACAACTGCTAGTTTCTCTGCCTTTAACACACACATGCACAATGTTAAGCTATGTCTACACTACAGTAGGAGTTATGGTTCTCTTAAGACTTAGGTGTAGACCAGGCACAACCAGCACCAGCTGTCCTTCTGAAGGCCAATTGGCTGCCATCAGGCACTCTGTATCTGTTCATAGAGTATACCTGTTCTGCAGCACTCCCTGCTGGCTAAGTGTGGCACTACAGGCACTCCCTGCCTCAGTTTCCTTCATTCAGTGTCCCCATTAACTTTACACACACACACACACACACGGGTCCATGCTAGAGAAGTGTCTTAGTCCATTACCCAAGTCACAAACAAAGATAACCCCTTTGAGAGAAACACGAGCCTATAAAGACATCCCAGATGAACCATCTGGGCCCTGTTCCCAGTGCCTTTCACTGGCTATGAGAGTCTTTCTGGGTCCAGGATAGAACCCCTAGCCTGCTTTCCCTGGAGTACCATTCTCAGCCCCCGCTGGACCTTACACCTTCTCTGCTCCAATACAGAGCAGTGCACCCAGGCTGGTTCCCCTGGAGTACCCAGCTTCCTGCAGACTCTGACTCAGAGCCTTCTACAGGACCAAGCCTGTTTGTCTCACTCAGCCCTTTTATAAGGCCTAGGTGTCTATTAAGCTATCACCAAACCCTCTTAGTCCCACCCCCTCAGGCTGGAAAGCAGCTAATTAATTATGGCACAAGTAAGGCTGGGCCCATTTCCCTGTAAAGGGGCGAGTCAAGCTGCATCAGTCTACAGTATGGCCAACTCGCCTATTCAAAACTCATGAGCCAGGTCCCCCCAAAAGAGTCACAGGAGTGAAATGCCTGCAAGCTGCATAGAAATTTAAATATATATATATATATAATAGAGGCTCAAATTAAATATATACCCCAAATTAAAAAGAATAGTAAGAGGACAAAAAAAATGGAAAAGAAATTGATATACACCAGCCTTGTCACTTCCAATGGAATCCCTAACACACTTTAAACCAAATGCACTGCTTTAGATAAAACAGATTTTAAGTGATTACAAGTCAGAGGAAAACAAGTCAGATTTGCTCAAGATAAAACAAGAAGCAAAACGCATTCTAAACTAAGCTGAACACTTTCAGCAACCTTACCATCTTAGAGGATTCTCACTCCAGGCTGGCTGGTCTGCCTCCAGCCAGACCTTCCCCCTGTGATCAGCACTTCAGCTGCTTGGTTGTGTTTGTAGATAGAGGTGGAAGAGAGCACGAACAGCAAAATCTCTCTCCTTTTTAACATGTTCCTTCTCCCTACTCTGGGGCCTCGCCTCCCCTTTTAGGGTCAGGTGACAGATAGTGTCCGTGCATGGTTCCTTCCATGCCCTCAGTCACTGTGGTCTTTTGTTGACGTCTAGGCCAGTCCTTTGTTCTTGGAATGCTGAGCTGGGGTACTCTATACAAGTCCTAATGAGGTTGCAATGGCTCTTTGTAGGGCGCGCAAGATCATTGTAACGCGAGGCCAGCTTAGCATGGCAAGACTAGGCCCTGGAGCAAGAGCAGGCTTTATGAGCAAAAGTAGACCTCCTGAGGCCAGGCCTCGGGAGCTGGAAATACCATTGAGGCCTGGAAATACCCTCGGGATGAAAACAGAAGTAGGCTGACTGCAGAACCAGTTTAAACCAGCTAAGGGCCAGCTTTAGCAGTAAACAACTAACCACAGCTCATTGTAGATTGGTCCCTAGCTAACTGCCGATAGAAACAACAACAAGTGTTAAGGCCCAATCCCTAAGCGGATTGAAATATAACCAATGAGCTTATTTCTAGAATCAGGGAGAGGGGTATATTAGAGACCCCCGGGTGCCACCCTGCCCAAGGGTCTCTGTAGATCCGTCGGGGTATGAGCGGATGCTACATGGCAGGTTGGCTCCTTGCTTGCAGCTCACTTACAAGATGGTAACGGGCTTCCCCATCCTCATTGTGGTAAGTGCCTAGGTCGCACTGCTAGCAGCTTGCTAATAGCTTAAGATTTGTAACTCTCATAACTTAAGTGCTGTTTGAATAAACGATTGTGTGGGCACTTCCTTCTCCGGCTGCTCCTTTCTCAACACCAAGATCTCAAATAACAAACCCTCCATCTCGGCAGAGCACACTCTTTAGCTCTGCAGAATTTTGCCTAGATCTGTCTCAAACCGTTAGACACATATTTGGGAATTTTACATAGCGAAGCCTCATAACCATACACAACATTGCAACAAACAGGAGGGAGCAATCAGAATTACATGAGCTCCGTCCCTCTTGAACTTCAGCAGGACCTTCAGCAGGAGAGGACACAGAGGGGGAAGGCATAAAGAAGGTCCTGGTCCCATGGGAGGAGGAGGGCATTGCCCAGAGAGTGCTGTCCTATCCCTGCCCTGGAACAGAATCACAGACACTTCTTCTTCTGGTAAGTGGTGAACAGATCTGTGGATGGTGTTCCCCACTGTGTGAATAAGTCATGAAGTACTGACAGGTGCATCTCCCATTTGTGGTTATGCAGGAATGTGCGACTGAGCTTGTCCCCTGTCGTGTTTTGTGTATCCGAGAAGTCAGCCGTGGACAAGGTGACGTTGTGAGAGATGCACTAGTTCCATAGTTTAATTGCCTCTGTGCAAAGAGAGGGTGATCTGCCCACTCCTTCCCCTCCCCCTCAGCAGTTGATATAATAGATGCAGACTATATTGTCCATTAGGATCTTTATATTGTGGCAAGGGTGGCTTGTTCAGCCCTTTTTGTGGGTACTGTGCCCTCTTCTGCTATGGCTATGATATGCCTGGGTGGGAGCAGTGGGGGGGCCCGGTCTTGCCCTCTGCCCCGACCCAGGGACCCTGTGTGGAGTAGTCTCCCAACTGCCCAGTCTGTGGCTTACTCCCTTCCCTGGGTCGCCTGTCCTTGGCCCCACTGCTCGCAGTCTGCTTCCTGGAACTGGGTGGGGAGGGGTTCTCCCTCAGGCCTGTGCCATGGGTCCCTGGCCGTAGGCAAACAGATACCCCCTCTTGTCTCTGGTACCTTTGGGGGTTGTAGTATGTGGCAGTGGTTGCTCTAAGTCCTGTAGCAGCTTTCCTCCGCTCCGTTCCCCTCTGCTTCCCCTCCTAACTCCCTTCCAGCTGTCCCCGTCTGCCTGACAGGGAGGCTTTTAACTGCTGGGGCAAGCTCCTTGATTGGCCTCAGCTGGCCTAATTGGCCTAATTGCCCCGGAGTAGCCCCAGCTGGATCACCCAGGGAACAGGGATTTGTTAATTCTGGGGCTAATATAGATTCCCTCCACTACTTACCTGTAGCCATCAGGTCTGGCCCTGTCACACATCCTTCCCCCGCTCAATCCCACCGGGTTGGGTAACATGGGATGACATGCAGTGAACCCGGGACAAGCCATCTGCATTTCCATGGCGACTACCAGCCCTGTGTTGTATCATGAATCGGAAGGGGTGGAGGGACAGAAACCACCTGGTCACACGGGCATTCTTCTCCCTGGTCCGCTGCATCCACTGGAGGGGTGCGTGGTCGGTCACGAGGGTAAAGTGGTGCCCCAACAGGTAATAACGGTGGGCTTCCATAGCCCACTTGATGGCGAGGCATTCCCTTTCTACGACCGCATATCTCTGCTCTCTCGGGAGAAGTTTTCGGCTGAGGTACATTATCGGGTGCTCCTCATCCCCTACCATCTGTGACAAGACTGCCCCCAGGCCTACTTCGGAGGCATCCGTTTGCAAATTAAATTCTTTTGTAAAGTCTGGGGCGAGAAGGATGGGGTCACTGCAGAGGGCAGTCCGTAAATCTTTGAAGGCTTCCTTGCCTCGGGGGATCCATCGCACCATATCTGGGCCTCGGGCCTTTATCAGGTCAGTCAGCAGACTGGCTCTGGAGGCAAAGTGGGAGATAAACCGCCGGTAGTACCCCACCACCCCTAAGAAGTCCCGGACCTGCTTCTTTCGATTAGGCCAGGGTCAGCTCTGGATTGCTTCCAGCTTGCTTTATTGAGGCCAAACTACACCCCGCCCTACGACGTATCCGAGATACCTAGCCTCAGCAAGTCCTATGGCGCACTTGGCAGGATTTGCAGTAAGGTCAGCCTGCCTCAGGGTGTTCAAGACTCCTTCCACCTTCCTTAGGTGGGTTTCCCAGTCTGGGGTCTGGATGACCACATCGTCCAGGTACACCGTGGCATATTCAGCATGGGGCCATAGCAGCTTGTCCATTAGGCGCTGGAAGGTGGCGGGGCCTCCATGTAGTCCAAAGGGGAGGAAAGTGTATTGGAACAGCCCGTCTGGTGTGGAGAAAGTGGTTTTCGCCTTTGCCTCCTTGGCTAGAGGGATTTGCCAATACCCCTTGGTCAGATCGAGGGTGGTCAGGAACCATGCCTTGCCCAGTCGGTCCACGAGTTCATCTATGCGGGGCATGGGGTATGCATCGAACTGTGAAACCTCGTTCAGTTGGCGAAAGTCATTGCAGAACCGCGTAGTGCCATCAGGCTTAGGCACCAGCATGATTGGGCTAGCCCACTGGCTAGGAGATTCCTCTATGACCCCTAGCTCCAACATCTTTTCTACCTCCATCTTAATTTCCTTCGTTTTAGCCTCTGGAACTCTATAGGAACTTATTGGGACCCTGGCCACGAGGGTTGTGATGATCTGGTGGAAAACTTTCGTTGTCCGACCCGGCTTAGTAGAAAAGACATCCTGATTCCGTTCTACCATCTCTGATGCCTCGGCCTTTTGATTCGGCGTTAGGTCAGGGGATATCCTCACTTGCTCGGGTGGTTCTACTGCCTAGGGTAGGGTCATATATACTTCTCTGGCCTTCCAGGGTTTCAATAAGTTAACATGATAGATTTGCTCCTGCTTGCGGCGCTATGGTTGTCATATCTTGTAGTTGGTTTCCCCCACAGGCTCGATCACTTCATAGGGCCCCTACCACTGGGCCAGTAGCTTACTTTCCACAGTGGGTAGCAGTATCATCACCTGGTCTCCTGGCTGAAATTGCCGAACCATGGCTTGGCGGTTATAATGGATCTGCTGGGCCCCCTGGGCTTTCTCTAAATGTTCCCGTACAATGGGGGTGACTTGGGCTATTTGGTCCCTCATCTGGAGCATGTGGTTGATTACATTCCACCCTGGGGTGGTCTCCCCTTCCCACATTTCCCTGGCGATTTCCAGGATACCCCTGGGGTGGCATCCATACAGGAGTTCAAAGGGGGAGAACCCTGTGGAAGCCTGGGGAACCTCCCAGATGGCACTTACACAGGCTTGGACACACCCAATTGAGTTACATGAATTCTTTCTCCAGCCATTCATGAACCAACAATAGAGAGGAACCAGCCACTTCCTCTCCAACGCTTCAGCCCTGCACCTCAGAACTGTACAGTCTGGAGCTGGTCAGAAGCCTGGCCAGTGCAAAGTTCAATATTCAGTTTGCCATTTCAAAGGCAAGTTGACATGCAGCCGCCTTTGTAACCTGATCAGATTTGCTCACCAGCCCTTGAGTGCACCAGCCCCTCTGGCATTTCCCAGAACTGCCAGATGCCCAGTCCACCCGCGGTCCACCCCCAATGGTCAAGCAGTATCCATTGACTACCATGAGAGAGTAAGCATATAAGCAGTTTGAGATAGTGGATTCTCTCCTTGTTGGGTGTCAGTGAGCCATTAATGCTGTCTGGCCATTCACACCATTGTTACACCTGACAGGCTGGCTTTGGGGGGTTTCCCACCTCACAACATATTTTAGTAACATACACAGCACCACTTCATCACTTCACGTACAAAGATCGTACATACAATCCAACAGGATGTTAATGTTGAATGGAACAAGACACATTTTATACCAAACAATTCTAGGACACTGCTGAATATGTGGATGCAGGGGGCAGCTTTGAGGCACAGAGTGCCACGCGCCCTCCCTCCCTCCCTCTCTCTCACTTGAATTTCTGTTCATTGATAATATATTTATAGTGCAAACAAGGATAAGTTTACCGAGGTGCTGTGTGTTAACCAGAGGGTTGACCCCAAGTTGAACCTTGTAAGCTCGTGTGTACGATTCCTTTGGGAATAGCAAATCTGAGTATTCTGTGAGTGTGCAGGGGAACAAGAGCTAAGCACTGCAGAGGGACACTCACAGAAAGGCCTGTGAACTCCAGAGTCCACACAAGTCTCAAACTTGTGGTTCCATGTCATGTCCCTTCTCTCATTGTAAGGGCATCAGGTTTGCTGCAGATCCAGAGTCTCTTTGTGCCACACCTCGAGCTGCTGACCCAGGTCTCATAACTCAGATATGCACAGTCGCCTCCTCCTCTTATTGGAAACCTGCAACACAGACAGCAGGGGCTGGAGTCAGGGAGTGCTGGGAATTCCCCATCACTTACACACACAGGCAGGTCAGCAAAGGGAGGAGGTGCAAGCAGGGACATCTGTCCCATTTCAGACTCCTCCTTGGCAAAGGGGATATAAGAGTATAGGAAGATAGCAGGCACTGCAGGGCAGGGAGAGGGAGCAGGGGCTGGGGGCTGAAAAACCACAGCTGGGGCTTCCAGTGATCTCTTTATGCTGGGTAGATATTTGGCACGACTTGCCCACCACTCAGCTTTGCCTGACGCTCTCACCTAGACCGAACCTTTCTCTCCAGTCCCATTTGGCCCAAAGGGGAGAGATTCCACAGGCCTCTCTCACATGGCAGCAAACAGCAGCAGCTTCCCATGGAAAAGAGTTTGATACAATCCTCCACAGGCAGCTCTGGTACTCTCAGAGTGTTGCAAGCCTGTTTCAGACCCTACAGGCCATCAGGACAGACTCTTAGTAGTGAAATGAGATTTCTCTCTAGCACCGTACAAGGGAGATACCTCAAGTTACACCAACTGTGCAGAGCAGACGTTAGTCTCTATATTATGCAGCTCAGAAGAGTTAAGGTGTTCAACTTCGACTGGGACAGCCCACTGGGGGGAAGGGAGCTCTGGTGAACATCCAGTCCAATGGAGCAGCGGCCTACCCAGTGCCCAGGGCTGCGCTGTATTATAAAGCCCGTGGGGCAGGGACCATTCATCCCCAAAGGGCAGAGATTCCACAGGTCACTCATATACAATCTGTGTGGCACCCTCTCCGAAACGTGTTCTGTGTTTGTACACTGCCTAGCACCATGGGGCCCTGGTCTAGGGCTCCTAAGGCACTTCAGTAATACAAATAATAATGACAACACTGCACTGGGGCCTCAAATGTTGGGGGAAGAATCCAGACACATTCTCACAAACACCCCCCACGGTTAGATAAATTCTTGTTCCACTGGCAGCACAGCGACACCTGTGAGCTAACACTGACAACATTACTAGAGCGAAAGGGACTCACCGGAGGTCGAATTCAGTGCCATTGGGCCATCTCCAGGGCTGGCCCAGCTCCCTCTGGAGGCCGATCCAATGGTCAAAGAAGCCCTTATAGTGCAGCAGGAAATCCTGAAAAATAAGACAAACCTGATTATATTTAGGCCCCTGGCTGTGGTGCTCGCCTGCCCTGTGGCTCTATGTGGCCACTGCTCAGAAGTTCAGGTTTGGATGGGCCACCTGTAGGTTGCCAGCTGAGAGCCCCAGGTCCGACAACGCCAGCCCAACCTGGGCCACAAGGAGGCTGAGAACAAGTCAATCTAATGAGCCAGCTGTAGGTCACAAGACAGGATTCTGCTAGAGCAACAGTTCTTCCCTGCACTGGCCCCTTCTAGGTTCGGAAGGGGTCAGAGCTGGCAAGTGAAGGGCCATCAGGACAGCAGCTGGCAGCTCTGCCCTGTGACAGCAGCCTCAGCCAGTGAGCCAATCGCTGACCGAGAATCCCAGTTTGCTGGAAGCCCCATCAGACTGGGACCTGCTCAGCTGGGAGCCTGGGGACATGTTCAGGAGCTGGAGGCTGCTCATAGGCCATCTTCACCCCCCTCTGTCTCCATCCCCACATCCGTGTTTACATGGACAGACCTGCCCCTGCCCTTCTCCAGTCTGGGCAACTCTGGCGTTGCTGGCACCTGCCAGGCTCCTTCCCAGCACTTTGCATATAGCGCCCCCGCTCAGACTAACAGACGGGGGCTGCTCTGAGGAAGGGCCGAGCTCACTCCCAGCAGAGCCCAAGAGCCTTAGTGTTTCCCCGGGACAAGGAGCCCACCCCATGGAGTCAATGGCTGTGGTGAGTTGGAGAGGCAGGTTCTCGACAGGCAGCCCAGTGGCCAGGGCCAGCCCAATCCTACAGGGACGGATCCTCCCACCTGGGGCTCTGGGGAAGAGGAGGTTGGGCTGGGAGTGAGGGATCCCCATGACCCCTGACTGTGAGCACAGCTCTAGCCAGGGCTGGGATTCGGCTGCCAGAAACACTCTCAGGTTTCCCAGCATAAGAGACAACAGGGCAATTTCTGGGACCCGGGACTGAGCCCAGCCTGATTCCAGCCCTGCCAAGCCCCGTCTGTTAGGATGAAGCATCTGCCGCTCGCTCACCTTTTCCTGCTCACTGTCAATCCCAGCCAGGGAGGCGCTGAGTGAAGAGCACTGGCTCTGGCTGTAGGTCCAGTTCCCTTCAGTCTCTGAGAAATAATAGCATTTCCCTCGGTATCCGATCCAGCCCTCTGGGCAGCAGGGCCCAGCAAGGGAGGCCGGAACAGCCAGAGGTGGTTTGGATTTTTCCACTGAAAATGAGGTAAGTAATACAAGGTCAGAGACTGTGTCCCCTCAGCCTAATTCTGTATCTGAGCAAATGAGGGGAGAGAATCCCTCAGATCCAGGCTGCTGGCTCCTTACACCCCTGGCAGCTGTTCTGAGTGAGGAAATAGGCCATTTGAAACAAGATGGGAAACCGACCCCCTCCTCTTTAGTGGCTTAGTTTTGGTGGTCCAAAGCTAACAAGCAACCAAGACCAGGGTGTGATAACACCAGATGATCCATGAAGGCGTGGAGCAGGCAGGTAGGGGGAGTGTTACCCAGAGGCTGACACAGACGAATATTCAAACCAAATAAAAATAAAGATTGTGTGGGACGTTGGGTCAGCTAACCCAGGGACATCCTGCTAACCCAGCCAGCTGGCTCCCCAGCCAGGCTCTGTGCTTTAGAGATGGATCTTGGGATGAAGATGGGATTGGACTCACATTAGAGAACAAACCCTGATGGCACTAATCTGTGCAAGGGACAGGCTCCCAGAGAATCTGATGCTAGAGCCAGCCCAGCAGAGATTTGCTCAATGTAGGAGTCTGTGCCCGTGAGAATTCGAGCGATGTTCCTAGCCCTGGGTGGGAGGGACTAGCACAGCTCAGCGAATTGTATCCTGTGCTTAAAAGAAGCCTGTACAGAGTATTAGGAGCCATGTGAATTAGTTTTATAAAGTGCTGTTTGCAGAGACATGAATAGCCACTAAGTGGCACCAGAAGCTCAGAAATGGGAACCGTCTGTGTGGTTAAGAGGTGAGTTAAAAAGGTTCAGTGCCAAAGTCACCCTTTAAAGAGACAGTTCAGCTGGGACTTCCCCAACAGCCTTCAGCACGTCTGTCTCAACTCACTCAGGGAAATTCAGGGGGCACTCGACTCTGGTAACCTCCTTTTGAAAGCCCCACCCCCACCTTCTTCCCCCAGTGCAGCAGCAGGGACGGGGTTATGCAAACTCCTTGGAAAGTCTCCCTGAAGAGCGGCATGGGGGCGGGGGGGGAGAAGTGCAGACCCCTGGGTGCTGGCTTGCAGTGGGGTGGCAGGTTAGCCCTTTAGGACACACAGGAGGATCTGATGACCCCCGCCCACTGTGAAAGACCAGCCCGGAGTGCAGCTACCCACCGCTACAGCCCCACAGCCCGCAACCTTCATGACATGTCCCTCGACTCTGGCTACCTCCTTTTGAAAACCCCACTCACCTACCACCCATCGTGATGGGTCAAACTGCGGGGGAGGGGAGGGGGCGGGTCACGCCTGGCTGACCCTTCACAATAGGTGGAGGGCGGGAGATGCATGAGGCTCTGAGGGGCACCCCAGCGCCTCCTCCCACACGTTGTGAAGGGCCGGCCCACTGCCCCCATCCGAGCTGGCACCGAGGTGCAGGCCTGCAGGGGGTAGGCGGGCGGTGTGTGCCAGTAAGTGCTGGGATCGGGGGGTGGCGGAGCCAAGCCTGCATTTGAGTCCACCCCACTGAGCACCTCACGCCCCTCCCTGGGGTACCTGGTGGGCGGCGCTGAGATCCCTCCTGCCTTACACGAAGAGGGACGTGAGGTGGGGGGAGGTCGCAAATGTGAGCTTGGCCCCCGGGTGCCGGAGACCCTCAAAACACCACTGTCTCTGAAATGTAACCCTGGGTCTAACACTAAGGAGACATCTGAAGGGCCAGTGCAGTAGGTTAATGCTCAGAGGCAGAGTTATTATGTCTAACAGCTAAGTGAGGACAGTCATTTTAGATCCACTGGATTCACTGGTTAGTCACTTCCCTGCCCCCCCACGGACACAGGGGAGCAGAGACTGGGTGGGCCAGCTCCTTACCTGCTAGAAATGCTGCTAGGGTAGCAATGATGATCAGAACTGGGACTGTAACTGGCACTAGGACTTGCCAGGAAGAACATTTCCTGAGCTTGACGTTAGACCCAGAGCCTGAAAGAGACAAAGTCTGAGAGCTTCTGGAGAGCAGACACATTAACAGGATCAGTGTCTGAGTGTCGGTCTAGCAAGTCTCTATTGTGACTCCCAGAGTGCGTCCCTCCCCCATCCGTGTACAGACAGTAACTTCACCCCTAGTCCGAGGGCTAAACACAATAATAAACTCGCCCAGTCCCAAATCACCCCCACACTCACCCAGCCAGCACATAGTTAATGGCTCCTAGGTCTAGAAGATACCACTGGACTGTTGAATTTCTCCCACTGCTCCTGCCCAGACACACCCAGACTGACTCTCGGCTCACAGTTGACCAGAGGAGAGAAGTGCTGGGAATGTGTCACTCACTCACCTTTTTTCTGGCCTCAACTGGGAAGAAGCAGATTGAAAAAATAATCAGACTTTCCCCACACACTTAATGCTGCACCTGCTGCTGTAGCATTTCAGTGATGACACTACCTAGGCCAGAGGGGGGAGCTTATTTCTGAGTACCTATTCCACCTCCCACAGAGGTGATAGTGAGGTTGATGGGAGAATTCTCCTGGCAGCCTAGTCCTGTCTACACTAGGAGTTAGATCGATTTAAACTGAATCTTTCAAAACTGTGGATTTTTCACACCCTTGAGTGAAATAGTTTGTTATATCGACCTAATTTCCTTGTCCCTGTCTACTCCAGCCACACTCAACCTCCTGGATTAAGTCAGGCAGTCAGAGACCACTCAGAGGTTGGGCCACTCACCCCCTGCCTCTCCCTTTAGCTCATGCAAAATCCATCTGGTGTCAGAGCCGCCTGAAGACATCCCCAGCACAGACTGCAGCCTCTGGCTGTCTGAGAAACACGGGGTTCAGTTTTTCTATTTGCAGCTACAATATCGTCAGGTTCACAGCATTTAACAGAAGAGTCACTGGGAGACCTTGGGGGGAGCCATCCTGGAACAGACCCACTGAGTTTTCTAAGGCTCCTTCTCTAGATCTAAGTGCAGTTACATGAGGGCAGAGTAGCAAAGGCATCAGATGTACAACAGGAAGATCTGTCTATCTTCTTCCTGCCGCACATACAGGAACCTCTATGCTGAAAGTCTGAAGCAAGCCCCAGGTCCCCCAGACTAAGGACTGGCCTCTCTGCCCCTGCCCCAGATTTCACACAAGGGTCCGATCTCTCAGACTCCCTGCAACTCTTGACTCTCCGTGTCTGAAGGAAGTTTCCTTTGAAATCTTGATTCTCAGGACAGAGAGGGGATTTCCATTAGTGACAATGACACACCGACAGAGGGGTACTCAGGGGAATAGCCCCTGGCCATCCCATGGGAGACGAAGCTTCCAGCTCCAGCATGTGTGAGATTTGGAGATCTCAACATCCTCATCCCCCTCTTTCTGCACAGCAGCTTTAGGAAGAGCTTTCCCCAGAGCTCTGGGCCACATCTCACAGGCACAGCAACTGCACCAGCAAAAATGCAGGAGCAGATGGTGTTACCTGCCACCCCCAGACTTGGGTTCATTTTCATGCACACGCAGGGTCTTGCCTCCCTGCAATGGTTGGGGTGTGCACCTCTCACTTTTCACAGAGAATAAAAGCGATGTGGACCAGAGGGAGATGGGGACCAGGATTTCAGAGGGGTAGCAACCTCTGTCCACTGCAAGACTTTTGGCCAAATGCAGGCACACAAAGTGTACGCAGCAGGGACAAGCTGGGTACCTGTTCCATAGGAGCTCACTGGCACACTCAGTTTCCTGCTGCACCCACACGTGGTAGTTTGAACAGTTTCAGGCACCGTTGAAAGTGTGTCCCCTTCTGGACATGCCTCAGTGACTCTGCCCAGCCTCTTCCCATCGCCTGGCTCCCATCTTTTCTCCACAGGTTCACACTGGTTAAGGGCCTTCTTCAGCTGCTGTTCCTCATCCATGGGACACCCTCCTTTTTCCATCTCTCCTCTCACACCACAAGCCTGGAACACGTGCTGGGCTCCAATCAGCTCCATCTCAGGGGCCATGACATCTGATTCAGGGCTTGTCTATATTCAGATCTGCACTGGTTTAGTTTACTGTCTGATGTTAAACCAGTGCAAGTGTTTGAACCAGGCTGATTTGATTCAGCTTAAGTCCTTTAGGAAGAGTTTGAAGATAAACTGAAATACGAGTGTACACATACACACTTGCACCAGTTTCACTCCACTAAGTGGATGCAGGTATATGTGTAGACGAGTCCTCAGAGCCTACAGGGTGGGTTCCAAGCTGTGGCAGATGTCCCAGCCCGACTGCCAGGTGCCCTCAATGGTTCTTTTCACTGTCAGAAAAAAAAACAAACCTTTACATCGTTTTGGGGGTTTTTTTCATTTTGTTATTTTAAGTACAATTTTTTTTCCTTTTTAAAAATTAACCTGTTTAAAATGAAGTCTGAATTTAATACATAGTATGTTAAGGGCTAAGCTTATTATAATCTATTAAAAGATCTAAATAGAAACTCAATATGTTGAATCCATGAGCCCCCCCTGTCACTCACGCGAGTCCCACCCCGTCGCACGTGGCGCTGCTTAGTTACGGGGCAGTTGCCGGGGCTGCGGATCTCAGGCGGACTCGGGCAGGTTTTGGCCGCGAGCTGGATGGTTCCCGCGCGAGTCCCAGGATTCAGGCTTGTTCGCAGCCCCTGGCTGCTGCTTTGCTGCTTTTCCAGCCGCTGCTTCTGCGTCTGCCGGCTTCGGGTACAGCACAAAAAGTTCAACATCTCAAAAAACCCAAAACTGCCAGTTCCTGTTTCTATTGCGAGAGACCCAGGTGGGGATGTAAATCAATCGCTGTTCAGCTGCTGAGTTTCTACATTTCCATTTTAAGTCAAACGTCAGGGCTGTCAGTTTCTAATGCTTTGTTGGTTTCTATTCAACTTTAAATAAAACGAGTCTGGTTGCTGTAGCCTGTAGCCCAGAGCCTCAAACGTCAGCTCCTGCAACCCCTAGATTTCAGTGTGAATTCATCACTTACATACTATTGAAGAGCTGGGCTCATGTTCTCAAAAATTCCCACCACATGATTGCTCTGACACTGTTCACAGGAGTTTCACTTCCAGAAATCTGAGCAGAGGTTCCTCAGTGAGTTAAATTATCAAAGCTCCATTGAATACTAGAGCTAGGGATTTGTATCAGCTGAGAAGCTGCCTCTCCCTCTTTACTAGTCATCCTGAATCCCAGGGCAGTTCAGAGATTTGGGAAGGTTCCCTTGCTCTAAACCTCACGGACTACTTTAGCTTCTGTGGAAAACAAGTTGATATGCCTCACAAAACCTGAAAATGACAGTTCAATTTGCTCAGAAATGCACACACACAGCTTTTCAGAATAAAAAGAAAAGTTAAGGCCAAGGTTTGCCAAAGGGGCTAGTGAATTTGGGTGGTCAATTAGAGAACTTTAAAGGACCAGCCACCCTCTGAAAGTCAAGCTCAGCACTATGTGAGAAGTCAGGCTTCTTTTAAATGTCTCGATTCAGACTTAGAAGCCACTTCTGGAAAATCTTGGCCAATATGATACAAAGATCTACTCAACATTAGTCATTTGCAAGGTTTTTTTTTTTAAGTGCAATGTGCAAGTGTGATAATTTCTCCCTCAATTGGGACTTCACTCATTAGGATTTCTATTCAATTGTATATGGCTGCCTATGTATTTTTCAAAATAGCTTTGCATTCAACAGTTCCTACTCTGGTACCTAAACAGAGCCCTGATCTTGCAGACTGTTTTAAGCACATAAGTAGTCCCATTGACTTTAGTCATGCCTATAAAGTTAAGCATATGACTAAGTGTTTGCAGGATCAGAGAGCCTAAATCTGACCCATTTAAATACCTATGTAACTTTAGCACAGTCACAGCAAAGAGGAAAGCTGCTCTGGCCAAGTAAAGCCATATGCAGGAATACAACAGGGAAACTCTTCTACCTCAGGGCACCTGTTCCAAACCCACCCCTGCAACAAATGAATGACCCTATGCACACACACCAAAAGAGTATGAGTGTAAGCCAGGTCTGAGAGTCTCAGTAACACTCTCCGTGCTCAGCAGCTGAAAGTGGGGCACTTTATTTGCATGGGCTTTGTATCTGCATGAGTACAATTAAGTATTTAGCATAACTTACCTAGGTGCTGAGCATAATGGGAAATGGTTAGCAGGGCTGGTTTTGGGCTACAAACCACTTTTGTGTTAACTACTGGGGTAATGAAATGTTGTCCTTCAATTGTATGAACAGATGTCAGCAAAACTGTGCTTAGTCTGTTATGATAGAATCTGCACCCTAAACTAAACAGAGCTCCACAAGGGTGGCAGACAGATGTTTCAGTCTGGAAATGGGGGGGGGGGGGAAGAAGCAGTCTTCCATTCCTCTGTAGGTGTGTGAATGTCTCTGTGCACGGTTACCCAGAACTTTTTTCCCCTTAGCAGATCCCGTAGGGCCAGCTTCAGCCCTCCCTGGAGCCGCGTGCACATGTCACTGTATGTGAGGTGCAGCCAGCCCTGTGCCCCCTCAGTCCCTTCTTTCTGCCAACTCTGGCAGTGAGGACAGGGGGTGGATCATGGAATGGACATGAACAACACATCTTGAAGAACATCAGTTACTGGTAAGTAACCTTGTTTTCTTCTTCGAGTGCTTGCTCATATCCATTCCACTATAAGTGACTAACAAGCAGTATGCATTTGGAGGTGGGTTGGAGTTACCGGTGAGCTGCCCTCAGCACCGCTTTGCCGAATCCTGCGTCCTCGCTGCCTGCTGGACGATGGTGTAGTGGGACATGAAGGTATGCACTGACAACCACGTGGTGGTTTTGCAGATGTCCTGCAGGGGCACTCTCTCCAGGAAGGCTGTAGATGAGGCTTGAGTTCTGTTTGAGTGTGCTGTGATGGTTCCTGGAAGCTGCACCCTCACCAGTTTGTAGCAGAACTTGATGCAAGATGTAATCCATGAGGAGATGAACTGGGTGGAGACAGGTGATCCTTTCATCCGGTCAGCCACTGTGACGAAGAGCTGCATCGATTTCCGGAATGGCTTTGTACGCTCGATGTAGAAGGCCAGGGCTCATCTCACGTCCAGCAAATGCCATTTCCTCTCCTCCTCTGAATCGTGCGGTTAGGGAAAAAACACAGAGAAAAATATCTTGATTACAATGAAATTGGGAAACCACCTTGGGCAGGAAGGCTGGATGTGGCCTCAACTGTATCTTATCAAGGCCCTAATCTCGGAGACCCTCCTGGCTGAGGTAATGGGCACCAGGAAGGCTACCTTCCATGGAAGCATGAGCAGAGGACATGAAGCCATGGGTTCAAAGGGGGCCCCCATGTGTCTCCAGAAGACCAGGTTGAGATCCCAGGGAGGCACCAGGCCACGGACCAGCAGATAAAGCCTCTCCACCCCCTTGAGGAACCTGACTGACATGGGATGGGACAACAGAGATCTCCCCTCTAGCGGCTGATGGAAGGCCACCTGGGACAGGCCCGAGGATTGCAGCCACAAGCACCTTCTCACACAGATGGCGGTGGCTATGTCCCTGCCCGCTGAGTCAGCAGTGTCACAGGATGTCTGGAGCGCTGCCCTAGCTACCGCGGTTCCTTCCTCCACGATAGCACTAAAGTCTGCAGGCTGGTTCTTGGGCAGAACCTCAGCGAACTGCCTGAGGGAGTCCCACAGGTTGAAATTATATCTGCCCAGGAGGGTCTGATGGTTGGCAATCCTGAACTGCAGGCTTGCAGTGGAATAAATCTTTCTCCCAAACGAGTCCAGCTTCGTACTGTCCTTTTCTTGGGAGTGGACCCTGGCTGACCTTGCCTGTCTCTCTGGTTAGCCGCGTCTACCACCAGGGTTCCCGGGGCAGGGTGTGTGAACAAATACTCAACCCCCCGGCTGGGATGTAATATTTCTTCTCGCCCACCTTTGATGTAGGGGTGACCGAGGAAAGGGTTTGCCACAGGGCCTTTATAATCTTAAGTGCCCTTTCGTGGACTGGGAGGGCCACTCATGCTGGGTCAGCTGCCACCAGCACATTAAAGAAGCTGTCTTCAGCCTCTTCTAACTCCTTCACCTCCAGCCCCAAGTTGGAGGCCACCCTCTTGAGCAGCTCCTGGTGCACCCTGAAATCCTCCAGTGGTGCCAAATAGTCCAAGGGGACTGTCTTATCAGGTGAGGAGGAAGAAGACTGCAGAGGTGCAGCCTGCAGGTGTGCCCCCTCCTGGCGAAGGGTTGTACCCACTGAGGTTCCCTCCAGGTGGTCCGACTCCTTATCCAAGGAGTGCTGCCTATGGGCCTTCTCTTGTGTCGGAGGCACGGACTGCACCCCCGATGACATAATGGATTGGGGCCCCGGCCCCACCTGGATACCCCATGGGGCCCAATAAGGCCATTGTTGTGGCCATTGTCCCTGGGGCCAACCTGGAGCTGACTGCGCCACAGGCTGTGATGCTTTGTGGGGACATCGGCCTGCCCAATGACTGTCCCCCCGGGAGACCCCGAGTCATCGTCATGGTCCAAGGCCCTGGACTGGCGGTGCTATGTTCATCCTTGGTCCCGGGCACCCTTCCATGCCAGGGACTGCCCTCTTGACGCCTCCGACCTGGAGGATGATGAGGACTGCCTCCATCGCCGCGAGCAGTGCTGACGAGTGGGGGTGCGCTCTGAAGAGTTAGAGGTACCAGAGCGTTGTCTTGGTACTGATGATTTCCATTGCCGCTTGCCTTGCAGCCCTGCAGACACCTTCAGTGAACGAGGTCGGCACTGCCCCGAACTGCTAGGTGCCAAGCCGGACTCCGGTGACCAGGTTCCATGCCACGAACTCTGTGGTGGCATGTCTTCCTCTGGCGACCGGGTTCTGCACCGTCTAGGTACAGGCAAACTCCTCGGTGCCAGGGATCTGGAACAGGAGTTGTCCGAGCACCACCTGGCAGACCTCGACAGGTGCTGCCTTCTGGCATGCGCTGCCACTGGTGCTGGGGAGCGACATTGGCACTGAGAAAGACTCCACGTCCCATGCAGGGACCTGGAGCGACTACTGGGGGAGCAGCTCTGCTCTACCCTCGGAGACCGTCCGGCGGGAGATCTTCCTCCCTGTACCAGGGATCTCCACCACCTTTCAGGGGGACCCAACGTGGTACCGGCCCCTTCTCCCTCGGCGGAGGGGGGGCAGAGGTGGCATAGGCAAGGCCAACATGGCTTTTGCTGCCTGAAAAGTCTCCGGTGTCGATGGCGTTGGCAGGGGCACTCTCCCACTCCTAGGAGTTGGGGGAGGCTCCCTGACCGGAGATGCAGGTACCGGAGAAGTCTTGACAGGTCGGGTCGGGTGCATCTCCGTACTCAACCCTGCCCATACCGTCGGCGAAGGGGAGTGTCCGCGCTGCTTCCTCTTCAATGCCAGTGATGTTGTGCGGTGCTGACTCGAGGGCAATGCGGACGGTGCGCCCTATACCAAGGTCACGCTCGTTACCGAGGCGGAGCGGGTCGGTTTGGATGCCGGGCGGAGTGCTGCCTCCATCAGCAGGGCTTTCAACCGGATTTCTCAGTCCTTTTGATTCCTCGGTTTGAAAGTCCTGCAGATCTTGCACTTCTCTTTCCTGTGGGCTTCCTCCAAGCACTTAAGGCAGCAGTCATGGGGGTCACTGAGTGGGAAGGCCTTCCCGCAGGAGGCACACGGCTTGAAGCCCAGTGACCGAGGCATGGCCCAGCCGCTCAAAGTCCCCGCAGGGACTCACCTTATCTCTAACTACTCTTAACAACATTTAACAACTACTTAACTAACTAAAACTAATTTAGAATATCAAATAAATCCAAACAAGGGAAATAGTACCTACTGAGCAAGGCTAGTTCCAGCAACCATCATGGGTGGAAAGAAGGATCTGCTTAGATGAAAAAAGTTCCGGGTAACCATGCACGGAGACGTGCACACACCTATAGTGGGGTGGATATGAGCAAGCATAGAATCATAGAATATAAGAGTTGGAAGGGACCTCAGGAGGTCATCTAGTCCAACCCCTGCTCAAAGCAGGACTAACCTCAGCTGTATCATCCCAGCCAAGGCTTTGTCAAGCCTCAGCTTAAAAACCTCTAAGGATGGAGATTCCACCACCTCCCTAGGTAACCCATTCCAGAGCTTCACCACCCTCCTAGTGAAAAAACTTTTTCCTAATGTCCAACCTAGACCTTCCCCACTGCAACTTGAGACAGTTGCTCCTTGTTCTGTCATCTGCCACCACTGAGAACAGCCTAGCTCCATCCTCCCTGGAACCCCATTTCAGGTAGTTAAAGGCTGCTATCAAATCCCCCCTCATTCTTCTTTTTTGCAGACTAAACAAGCCTAGTTCCCTCAGCCTCTCCTCATAAGTCTTGTGCTTCAGCCCCCTAATCGTTTTTGTTGCCCTCTGCTGGACTCTCTCCAACTTGTCCACATCCTTGTTGTAGTGGGGGGCCCAAAACTGGACACAACGCTCCAAATGCGGCCTCACCAATGCCGAATAGAGGGGAATAATCACTTCCCTCGATCTGCTGGCAATGCTCCTACTAATGCAGCCCCGTATGCTACTAGCCTTCTTGGCAATCAGGGCACACTGCTGACTCATGTCCAGCTTCTTATCCACTGTAACCCCCACGTCCCTTTCTGCAGAACTGCTGCCTAGCCTGTCGGTCCCCAGTCTGTAGCTGTGCATGGGATTCTTCCATCCTAAGTGCAGGACTCTGCACTCGTCCTTTTTGAACCTCATCAGATTTCTTTTGGCCCAATCTTCCAATTTGTCTAGGTCACTCTGTAGTGTTCTGAAGTTCGTGACAAGGTAACTGGAGCGTCAGGCAGGTGTAGTGCCAAAAATAGCTGCTGCCGGGGGTGTATTCCTCTGGGTAAGAGGAGATGCAGTTGCTGATTCCTTAGCTTGGCGGCAGTGAGTCTGCTGTCTGGGAGACATCGGCCAATGCAGCCGTCATAAGATGGGAGGGTGCACTGAGACAGTGGCATACTATAGATCTCTGGAGCCAATGCTTGCATAAGCGTCCCCCCTCGGTGGCAGCAGCAGGCAAAGTAACAGCGCGATCTGTGGGGATGTCTGCAGGCCTGTTCCCTGCTCTCCTCCAATCTCTCCCCCCAGTTGTGGGTGTGGCAGGTGCAGGCTGGGAGCAGGAATAACAGGGAAAGATGTCCTCGGGTCACCCAGAGATAGAGAGGGGGCTCTGCCCTGGAGCCCCTGGGTTGGCTGCCTGGTCCGTGCACGGCCGGGGTCCCCGCAGCTCCCTGGTGTCCTTGCCCCCGCAGCAAGAACCCTCGGTCACCGCAGTACCACTGCACTTTCTGTCCTGTCTCTGGTACACAGGATGCCCGATGGCATGTGTGTCACAATCTCATACCTCACACCTTCCGCAGCCTCTGGTCCAAAGGTAACAAATTTGGGTGGATCGCATCTCACTCCACTGGTTTTTGAGCAGGCACTCTTCCTGCTTCTGGTATACTTTTTAAATATTTTTCCTTGTTCTTTTCATTGTAGCTGTTCTTCAGCTTCCTATTTCTCCTTCCTAATATTATTTTTACACATCACTTGCCGCCATTCAAATTCCTTTCTATTTTCCTCCATAGGATTTAAGTTTTTACTTTGTTGTTTTGCTACTGTGTGACTTTTTCCTTTTCTTTCTATGTGTTTTAATTTGTGGTATATATTTACCCTGATCCTCTATTATGGTGTCTTTAAAAAAGTTTCCATGCACCTTTCAGAGATTTCACTTTTATTTTTGGTTCAGCTAACTTCCTCAGTTTTGTGTAGTTCCCCTTTCTGCAATGAAATGGTAGCATGGTGGTCAGCTTTGAAAATACTTTCATTCACACTACATGTGACCTGTGAAAGTAAGTATGTGAAAATCACCTCCAATTCCTTAGGAAGGCTCACAAAAAGGGAAGAATTAGTAGGGGAAGTAAGTGGTAACCTGGGCAGCAGTGACCATGAGATGGTCAAGGTCAGGTTACTGACTAAAGGAAGAAAGGAGAACAGCAGGATACGGACCCTGGTTGTCAGAAAAGCAGATTTGACTCCCTCAAGGAGCTGATGGGCAGGATCCCCTAGGAGGCTAATATGAGGGTGACAGGAATTCAAGAGAGCTGGCTGTATTTTAAAGAAACATTATTGAGGGCACAGGAACAAACCATCTTGATATGCAGAAAGAATAGCAAATTTGGCAGGCGACCAGCTTGGCTTAACAAAGAAGTCTTCGGTGAGTTTAAACACACAAAAAGGAAGCTTTCAAGAAGTGGAAGCATGGTTGATGATTCTGGGGAAGGGGGAGAGGGGAAGAGTATAAAAATACTGCTCGAGCATGCAGAAGTGAAATCAGGAAGTTCAAAACACACTTGGAGTTGCAGCTAGCAAGGGATGTGAAGGGTAACAAGAAGGGTTTCTACAGGTATGTTAGCAACAATGTCAGGAAAAGTGAGGGCCCCTTACAGAATGGGGGAGGCAACCTAGTGACAGAGGATTTGGAAAAATCCCAAGTACTCATTGCTTTTTTTGGTTTGTCTTCACAAACAAGGTCAGCTCCCAAATTAGTGTACTGGGCAGCACAGAATGGGGAGGAGGTGAGCAGCCCTCAGTGCTGAAAAAGCAGATTAAGGACTATTTAGGAAGGATGGACATACACAAGGAATCCATTTTGAGGCACTTTGAAGAGAGGAAGATGATCAGGAACAGTCAGCATTGATTCACCAATGGCAAGTCCTGTCTGACCAACTTGATAGCCTTCTATGAAGAGTTGACTGGCTCTGTGGATTGGGGAAATAAGTGGATGTGATATACTTTGACTTTAGCAAAGCTTTTGATACAGTTTTCCACAGTATTCTTATCAGCAAGTTAAAGAAGCATGGGTTGGATAACTGGACTATAAGATGGATAGAAAGCTGGCTGGATCATTGGGCTCAATGGGTAGTGATCAACGGCTCGATGTCTAGGTGGCAGCCAGTAACAAGTGGAGTACCCCAGGGGTCAGTGCTGGGGCTGGTTTTGTTCAACATCTTAATTAATGATCTGGAGCATGGGGTGGATTGCACCCTCAGCAAGTTTGCAGAGGACACTAAGCTGGGGGGAGTGGTAGATATGCTGGAGGGCAGGGATAGGATTCAGAGTGACCTAGACAAATTAGAGGATTGGGCCAAGAGATATCTGATGAGTTTCAGCAAGGACAAGTGCAGATCCTGCACTTAGGATGGAAGAATCCCATGCACTGCTACAGACTGGGGACAGATGGGCTAGACAGCAGTTCAGCGGAAAAGAATGTGTGGGTTATAGTGGACAAGAAGCTGGATATGAGTGAACAGTGTGCCATTGTTGCCAAGAAGGCTAATGGCATATTGGGCTGCATTAGTGGGAGCATTGCCAGTAGATCGAGGGAAGTGATTATTCCCCTCTATTTGGCACTGGTGAGGCCTCATTGGGAGTACTGGGTCCTGTTTTGGGTCCCCCACTACAGAAATGTTGTGGACAAATTGGAGAAAGTCTAGTGGAGGGCAACAAAAATTATTAGGGGGCTGGAGCACATGACTCCAGTTTCATGAGGATAGTTCCCTCAGCCTCTCCTCCAGGCTCCTCCAACCAGGCTTGTTTAGTCTGCAGAAGAGAAGAATGGGGGGGGGGGGGATTTGATAGCAGCCTTCAACTATGTGAAAGGGGGTTCCAGGGAGGATGGAACTAGGCTGTTTTCAGTGGTAGTAGATGACAGAACTAGAAGTAATGGTCTCAATTTGCAGTGGGGGAGGTGTAGGTTGGATATTAGGAAAACTGTGTTCACTAGGAGCGTGGTGAAGCACTGGAATGGGTTAGCTAGGGAGGTGGTGGACTCTCCATCCTTAGAGGTTTTTTAGGTGTGGCTTGACAAAGCCCTGGCTGAAAGGATTTAGTTGGGGTTGGTCCTGCTTTGAGCAGGGGGTTGGACTAGATGACTCCTGAGGTTCCTTCCAACTCTAATCTATGATTCTATGGCTCTCTTGTATGTAGTCTCATGACACAAAGGGGTCAATCATCAGCAGTGATGGAAAGAAAAAAATTGTTATCTGTTAATGTAAATACAGATACATTTGGACTTGGTAATATGAGCATTTCAACCAATCCATAGTCCTTTCTCCAAAAATTGTATCCTGATTTTCTCACTTCTACTATTGCACTAACACAAGAGAAAATCATATTTTGAATTCCTTCATGAAAAAGAGTAGACCATATTTGTAAAATTTACATTCAGAACATCATAACCCTGTCTGCACAACAGCATTTTATTTTTTAAATATCAATCCTCAGACTTTCTAAACCTACAGTGAAAAGTTCCAGAGGGGTAGCCGTGTTAGTCTGTATACTGCAAAAACAACGAGAGTCTGTAGCACTTTGAAGACTAACAAATTTAATTTCTGTAGGCATAAGCTTTCGTGGACTGTAACCCACTTCGTCAGATGTTGGCAGGGTTGGCATCTGACAAAGTGGGTTACAGCCCACGAAAGCTTATGCCTACAGAAGTTAAATTTGTTAGTCTTTAAAGTGCTACAGGACTCTCGTTGTTTAAACCTACAGTGAAGTTCAAGTTTCATTTGTAACAATTGAACTTCTTGAAATCACACAAATACATACATGCAAGCAAGCCTTACTGTTAGAAATACTTGATTCAAAACCTGAGTAACCACTGCATGTGGTGGTGTTGAAGTCATGGCCACAGTTTATGTGAAACGTAAGGTGACATTCAATATGTCAAGGATTTTAAGTGTGGTATACAGCTCAAAATACTTGTGAGTACATGTTTGCCAGCATCAAGTACAGTGAAAGGGTGCAAGTAGAGTTTAATATTCACACTTTGAGACTATTTGGACTTCAATTGCTCTTTACCCCATGTTCAGCAGACAGTTTAATGATTGATATCATGGGTATTTCCATGCACCATTTCTATAAGCATCCTACCTTTCTACTTGCTTTCTTGACCACACAAAACAAATATGCATCAGTAACCTACAAAATATAAAGAAAGAATAGGTAAAAACCCAATAAATTTCTCAGCATAAATCTAGTCACCGTACATGTTTTTTGCTATTGAAAATTACCTCATCACCCAGCCATCCTCCTGGCTTCAG
>NW_027132262.1:0-3687 GCF_026122565.2 Emydura macquarii macquarii
CCCCCCCGCCATGGGCAGAGACTCCCCCAGGGCAGGAAATGCCGGGATCTTCCCCTCGCTCACTGGCCCCATCACACTCACTGGTCTCCTCCCGCCCCCCCACCGTCATTTCTGCCAGAGCTTCTTCCTCCTTCAGGGGCCTCTCCCCTCCCCCCTGGTTACATCCCCCCAGAGTCTTCCTCATGTCAGCTGCGCCCTTTGCTGGCCTCTTGCTGCAGCTCCCTCCCCACCCCCATCCTCAGCCTCCACCCGTGACATTGCCCCACCCACGTCACACACCCCCTGCCCTGCCCTGCCCCACAGCCCAGAAGCCAGCTCCCCTCACCCCCTTCTCTGCCCCTTTCCCCTCCCCCATGTGACTGGCCTGGTGCTGGGCACTGAGGGGCGGGTGGCGTGGGGCAGGTGATGCCCTTTAGACCCTCCCCTGGGCACAGGCCTGGGGGCTGCTCAGCGCTGGGAGGGGACAGTCTCTGCCGCGGGTGTCGCTGTCAGGGACAGAGATTCCCTCCGGCCTGGGCTGGGACCGGGCAGATGATCAGGGGAGCCGCGTTTTTACCCCCAGCACTGACACCAGTATAGAAATAAGGGCGAAGCGTCCCGGAGAAGGTGTCAGTGAAAGAGAAGAGCTGGGACCTGTCAGTGACATTGTAAAATGAGACCTCGCCCGCCTCATAGTCCAGGAAAATCCCCACCCGGCTGGGCCTGACGCTCACAGGGAGGAGGGTCCAGGGGGAGGTGAGGGCCTTGTATCCCCCATCCCTCAGCCGCACAGCCCAGTATCCATTCCCAGGTGTGGGTGTGACCTGCCCCTTCCTGTTCACAGATTCCCTACAAACCCCCAGAGTCCATCTAGTCTTGTCTCCCACCTCCACCTCCCAGTAACGCCTCCCGCCCGGGAACCCCTCAGCACCCAGCACACAGGAATCAGTATCAAATCTCTCAGGATTGTCGGGCAGATCCTGGCGTGTGTCTCCGAGTCTCACATGTTTCCGATCCTCAGACAGGACGAGTTCGGGATGAGCCGTGTCTGGATCTAGAGTCACGTCCACTGGGGAGAGAGTCACAGAGTCAGGACTGGGGCAGGGGCTGGTCACGGGGATCAAAGGGAAATTAACCTGTGTCCCCGTTAATCGCTGGGGGGGGGTTGTTGCTCGTTAAGGGGAGTCAGGGCCCCTCTGCCCATGGGAGCGAACTTGAGGGGAAGGAGAGCAGGAGCGGGGAAGAGGGGTGGGGTGGGAAGGTGTCAGGTGGGGGCAGGGCAGGGCAGGGCAGCCCAGGGACGGGGGAGGTGACAGGCTGATGCTGGGAGAGGCAGAGGAGGGGCAGGGTGGAGGGGCAGGCACAAGGGCAGTGGGGGGAAGGGAAGGAGCAGGCACCAGGAGGACAGAGGGGGGTGGAGGGAGGGACAGGTCCCATGCGGACACAGGGAAGCAAGGGAAGGGGCGGGCATCAGGGGACAGAGGGGTGTGAGGCAATGGGGGGCTCCAAGAGGCAGGGGAATGAGGGGGGTGTAGGGAAGCAGAGGGGAGAGAAGAGGAGGGGCAGGTGCCAAGGGTGGGAGGTGGAGTGGGGCAGGGATCAGGGGCACAGAGTGAGGCATGAGCCGGGGGCAGTGGGAGTGTCTATGGCAGGGGTGATCACCGCAGGGCAGAGCGCGGGCTGGGGCAGGTTCCAGGGGCAGAGTGTGGTGATGGGAGGGGCGGGTGTCAGGGGGGCTAAGGGGGAGAGGAGCCCCAGGGAGGCAGAGGGGGAGCAAAAGGAGGGGCTGGCCCCAGGGGACTAGAGGGAGCGGAGGAAGGGGCAGCCCCCAGTAGCAGAGGGGTCACCAGGTGGGCCAAGGATGGGGCCGGGGAAGATGCAGGTGACAAGGGGGGTGAGGGGAGGGGTGGATGCTGGGGGCAGGGCAGTGAAGGTGTGACTGTCTTTTCTCTCATGTTCACCCTTTCACAAGATGATGACACGTTTCCTACCAAGTGGGTCTCCTGGCACAATCCGTGCGGTAACGTGACATGTAAAGTTGTAAATTCTCCTGAACGGCATCACTCAGTTCAGAGAAGCCAGCACAGCCAGTGCCTCAGAAACAGGCAAACGAAGGCCTCAGCCAGGTGTCAGTGTAATCACACCATGAGCACCTGGGGAGCAGCCGTTCTTCCGCACGCAGAAGGGGACAGGCAGGAAATTGACATATTGGCACAGACACAGCTGGGGTCCCCGTCCCACAGCTCTGCTGTCACCTTAACCCAGCTGCAAATATTTCTCAAAGAGGCGAGAAAAGTAAAGGAAACTAGAATAGAAACTAACCCCACAAATACCTCCCCTCCCCGCCCTTCCCTTCTACTCCTGGCAACAGACACACCTGAAACAAGAGTAAGGGGTGCTGGCACTAGGGAGGCAGAGGGAAGGGGTGGGCACCAGGAGCAGAGAGGGTGAGGAGAGTGACAGGGGCCAGGGGGGAGTCGAGAGACAGGGCGGACCCAAGGGAAGAGGGGATCAGGGGAGGCACAGATGGGGTGAGGGGAGGGATGGGAGCCGTAGGAGCCGAGGGGGAAAGGGGAGAAGTGGCTGACAGGGTGTGTGGGGGTGAAGTGATGGGGGGGCTCCAGGGTGCAGAGGGTGGTTGGGGGGAGGGGCAGGTGCCAGGATGGCAGAGGGCAATGGGAGGAGCGGATTCTAGGGGCAGAGTCCAAGTAAACCCCAGCAGGGGACTTTTGTCTCAGATGTTTTGCTCTGTGTTGAGTAATTTCAGGAGTGCTGAAGAGGGGAAACTGAGGCAGGGAGCTTGCAGGCCACCCTGAGGCAGCTAAGGGGGTGCCCCACGGCGCCTCCCCATGACAATTCTGTGAAACTGGCAGCATGTATAGAGCTGCTGCCCCTCCCCTCCACGGACAGAGCCTGGCTCTCCCCAGTCTGGCTGTGCGGGCCCCTCACCGCGGTGTCTGACCCCAGCGGAGCCGGTGCCAGAGTGAGAACCTGGAGTGAGCGCTGAGCACAGGGTGTTTGTGCCTCCTGCCCAGCTCCCGGCTCCCTGCCTGCTCCCGCTGCCCCACAGCCTACGACTCCCCTTGAGCCCCCCCCCCAACCTCAGGCTGCCCCTGCCCTGCGCCTGCGGGTACGGAGCCCCCTGCTAGTTGGATGCTGAACTGGGGGTGACCCAGGGCCCAGCACGGAGCCAGCCGGGTGTCTACAAAACCCTCTGCCCGACCCAGCCAGACAGGCCCAGGTGGGCTCAGGGATCAGGGAAGTGCTCGCTCACCGCCTGGCGGCCCCGGTGCTCTGAGGGACCCTGGCACAGGGCACAGACGCTTCCCGGGCAGCTGCAGCAGGAGAGAGCTGGGGGCACAGCAGGGCTTGCAAATGGTGCCAGAGGGGCTGAGCGCAGGGGCTCTCCTGGGACAGCGGGAAGGCAAGTGTCTGGAGCGTCCCCGGTTTGTGTCTCTGCCTGGGGCCCCTCTGCACCACCCCCGCAAAGGCCAGGCACAAGCCGAGCTCCAGGCGCCTTTGGTGAGAGGGTCTCGAAACCCCTCGCCTGGAAATTCCCACCTACCACTTGTGCCTTTTGGGGGAGGAAACCGAACAGGCCCTGGAGCAGAGTGGGAGTGGAGCATGGGTGGTGTCTCAGGGAGGGGGCGTAGCAGGGGATGGGGACACAGTCCATGCACCGGTGCCCCCCCGCCCTGCCTCCCCAAA
>NW_027132263.1:0-37047 GCF_026122565.2 Emydura macquarii macquarii
CGGAATGTACATGCAAGAACTGGAATCAGAATTTTTCTGACAGATTTCAAGATTACCAGCAATTTGGCTCAATGTTTTCTTTTCTAATTACACCAGAAAACTTCAACAAAAGCAACGTGGATTTGTCTTTGTTTCAGTGGATGGGTGTTGAGGATCTCAAAATACAGCTCATTGGGTTAAAAAGCTCAGAATTGTGGGCATCAAAGTTTAGAGATCTGCAGAGTGCACTTGAGGTTACCAAGAGAGATCATGGGGCCTCTATTCTGACCAGTGAAATGTAATCGTTTAAAGAAAATTGCATTTGCAATGCTTTCAGCATTTGGATCCACATACCTGTGTTAACAACTGATCACTCAGAGGCATGTGTGCAGCTTAAAGTATCCAAATACGTGCCAGACATTGGAAAACTCAGAAAAGAAAAGCAAAGGCAAGGATCACACAAAACTGATAAGATATACATTTTAATTTAATTTTAAATGAAGCTTCTTAAGCATTTTAAAAACTTTATTTACTTTTCATACAACAATAGTTGGATTACAGTATGTAGAGACCTTATAAATGTTAAAATGTATTACTGGCACCTGACACTTTAAATTAGAATGAATCAATGAAGACTCGGCTCACCACTTCTGAAAGATTGCTGACCCCTGCTCTACCTAGTGGAGAAAGGGTAGAGCACAAATGGCTTATGTATTCAGAGACACAGAGAGCTGTATTTTGTTTTGTGAAAACATGGTCTTTGGAAAGAAATCATCATCCACTGCAAGCACCTGCATTGCAAATCCTAAAATAGGCTTCTTTGACTGGAAGCATTTGAACCCAAAATAAGGGAACATGAGAACTTGCTGGAGCATCGTTAAAGTTATTTAAATTGGCCGTCTTTATAGATGCATATAAAACATGGTACTGGAGTTGACAGTGGACTGCAAACGCTATCTGTGTAGAAAAGGAGACATGGCATACAATCCTAAAAATAATCCTTGCTGCAATTATTTTCTGAGCCAAGAACTATTTAGCTCTTTAGGGCTCTAACAATATAATTGTCCAATCCAGCTCAGGAATATTCCTCAATTTGCTTGAAATGATCAGCCATTACAATTCTGAGTTAGCAGTTCATATTTCAAATCACAAAAGGGAAAGTTTATAAACCTTCTTGGCAACACAAGAATTAATCAGCAGAATCAAAGAGGCTAAGTACTATTCTCTTTGATTGCACTCCAGACACGGCACACAAAGAACAACTCTGTGAAATAATCAGATATGTTAGAATGACAGCCAATGCAATGCTGAAGAGAGTTTTATAGATTTTATTAACATGACTGAGAAGATGGATAGTAGTCTCACTGCGGAAATAGAACAGAAGCTGTACTATGATGGATTAGATCTAGCTAATATTTGTGGACAGGGATAAAACAACAGAGCAAACATGGCTGGAAAGTATAGTAAGTGCAGGCCAGACTGAAACAAGTGAACAATTGGCTAGATTTGTTGCATGTGCAGCACATTCACACTGAATTTAGTAGGAGTTCATGCAGCCGCCTCCTCTGTGGATATAGTATCGTTCTCTGTTCAGAGACTGTTTAATTGTTTTGTTAGTTCCACAAGCAGATGGGAAATCTTAACCAATAATCTTAAAATCATGTTCAAAGATCACAGTAACACCATGTGGTTGTCAAAAGCCTGTGCTATCAAGGCCTTAAGTCAACAACTGCCAGGTGTTCCCCAGGCATTGCACGAAATACCCAAACGGACTTCATGTCCAGAAACAGTTTCAACAACTGAGAGCCTCATACTGCAAATTAATTTCAAGTTCATATGCACTCTACTTATGTAGGACCGGATTTTTAGTAATATTGACTATGTCTGTGACCCGTCCATACCTAGGGTAGCCACCTGAAAATGCCAAGGTCAGTGCAGGCTGCAAAAGGAGGGCAGATTCTCCCAGCTCTGATGGGTGACACTGAAGTCAGATTTCCCAACCAGCCACGAACAATGCTTCTGATTCCCCACACTAGTTATCAAGAAGCTAAAACAAAATATACACAGCCCTCTTTACTACATTTCAGTCTCTGGCTCCCAATCAGCCACTAGGTCCAGTAAAGAAATAAGTTATTTAAAACTCTATACTCTTTACCCAAAAGATTCTCCTGACCCTAAAGGGCCAGCCCTATTACAAGATCAATATAAGTTTGGATCTTACCAAAAATACCACACTGCCAGCCAATCCTTTATTAACTAAAACTAAAGGTTTATTATAAAATGAAAGAAACAAATTATAAGATAAATGTTAAATGATTAAAGCAATCGGATACATACAAATGATTTGAAAGTCCATATATATCAGTTTTTCAGTAAAATTGTGGAGTTTGCAGGTTTGCATAGTTCCTCTGGTGTACATCCAGTACCTGGATGAGTCTCAGTCCTTTGTTTCACACAGCCTCAGTTGCAGATGAGTTTCTCCAGGGGTAGATGAAGAGACTGAAGACTAAAGACTTTAGGGTAAAAACAAAATGGATGTGGTGCAGCTGCCTTTTATGTCCCTTGGCCTTTGCCATGCTGCTTGTGGAAATTTACAGAAATAAGATGGAGTCCAGGACTTACTCATGTAATGTGACTCCATGTGACTCATCAGGTGTAGCCCTGGCTTCTCTCCCTGGGCTCATTGTACCTATGAGTTTCCTTAATGGGCCATTAAGCAGCTTATTGCTGGTGCCATCCTGTCTGGAGAGTCACCCAGAAACACAGCACAAGTTGAACTACAGATATATCAAACATATCCACAACTTCCAATACAAATATGACACATACACAAACAATATTATCATACTTAGCAAATTACAATCTTTCTAACGGTACCTGACATGGCATATCTCATATGAATTATTGTAATTTTGACAGATTGATGTTAAATTATATCATAAATGATCCCCCTAATCCAGGCAGCGTCACAATGTCAACCTAGCTTTGCAAAACTAAGGATTATCTGTTGACCAAGTTGCAAAATTGATAAATGGACTGCAACATGTGCATGAAGAAGGGGTTGATGCAGTAATGAAGGATGCAGCTAACCATGTTCAATCCATGGATCTTTCTTCGGAATTTCCTAAAGAGAGGAATAAGAAGGTAAAAACATTGGACTCAGATGAAGCCTAAAACAAAGATTTCAATATTGAGCAGGCTTTAAAGGTACGATTTGATAATGTTATTGACACGCTGAATGCACAACTTCAGTGGCAATACAAAACATTGTCTGAGATCTCCTCCTGTATTTTGCTTATGAAACCCACAATATGGATCGGCATAACTTAAGCGGGAATGCTAAGAAAAAGCTGGAACAAGCAAAGGAGGTAAAAGAAGTTGCTTTGCTACAAAAGATACCAGCAATAAATCAATATTTCAAGGAGGGAATGAAAGGAGAAACAGCAGACGAAGATGACAAGGATGATTCAGCAGACACTATTGCTGGCAATGGAGGCCTTGGCCTTCAAGGGGAGGAATCTACATATCAGGACCTGCTGGAGGCAGTGAACCAGGACTCAGTTATGCTGGTGAGACAAATGTAATACAACCAGATGAATTTAGCAGGGATCCTGCATTGTGGAATAAAATTGAAGAAAGTTTCAGGAGTTTTCGGATTGCTATGGGTTTTGGATTGCTATTGCTTGTCAGAATAAAAACATTTAAAAATTCTCTGCTTCTGCTTGGGTGATTGGAGGGAAGACATTTGCTGTCTGAAGATCTGTTCTCTTGTCAGCTACACAACAGGTGAATCTGTTATGCAGGACTGGTTTATATACTCACTATCTTCCTGAAACGTTTACTGCTTTGCCTGCAAACTTCTTTCAAACAAAACACATGCCTTTATCAAAGGATTCAGTGATTGGAAACACTTGAACGTCTTTCTCAACATGAGAAAAGCTTGGACCACCGAAATTGTATGCTGGCATGTATACAGCATGCAATGGCAAAAGGTACAGTTGATGCAGACCTATCTCAGCAGTTTCAGGCACAGTGTCAGTACTGGAGAGATGTCCCTAAGCATGTTGTAGCAGTTATTAAATTCTTAAGTGAGCGCGGACTCATGTTCCATAGCCACAATGAGCTGTTATGGTCATCACATAATGGTAACTATTTGGGGATTTTGAAGCTGATTTCTCAGTTTGATCATTTTTGGCAGATCATATCACTAAATTTGGACAGAAGGGTAAAGGCAGTAGCACTTGTCGGTCATTAACTACTTGTGAAGAATGTATTGGTTTGATGGGCCAGAAAGTTTAAAAAAAACCACAATAGCTGCAGAACTTCAACAAGCCAAATATTTTTCAGTTATTATGGATTCAACCCTAAATTTATCACATGCTGATCATTGGCTTTAGCCAATAGAACAGCGATTCCCAAACTCTGGTACACGTACCACCAATGGTACACAGGCCACCTCCCAGTGGTACACGTCCACCAACTAATTAAAACTCCAGAATGTTTTTTAAAAATCATTTTACTCCGCCATCTTGACATCTTTTGTGTTCAACAGGAAATGTATCATTTCAGTTCATAATAATCAGACATTCGAACATCATTTTATAATTAAAATTTAAATGAAAAGGTGGCTAAATTATGGGAAGCGAAAGCAAACTGAAACAAAAAGGACCTCTGATGAATCTGAGGAGTTGCAGGTAGATGAAGCTAGCATGACGCTGTCATCAAACATAGCTCAAGCCAGTGAGGAGGCCTTACTTGCATACATAAGGTTTGAAGCAGATATGTCAGTTAAGGAAGAATGTTTGTTTTGTTATTCTCTGCTGAGTTGTACAACAGCAGAGGAGATTTTTTAAAAAAACTGGACAACTTTGTAACAAATAACGGATTACTGTGGCAAAGCTGCACTGGTGTGTGTACCGATGGGGCTCGTGCCATGACCGGCAAGTCAGGAAGCGTTCTGGCAAAAATAAAAAACGTTGCTCCCGCTGCCCAATTCACCAACTGCAGCATTCACCGCAAGGCGCTTGCAGCCAAGAAAATGACTACCAATCTTAAGAATGTTTTAGATCAGGCAGTGAAAGTGGTCAATTTTGTGAAAGCACCACAATCAATTCATGTTTGTTTTCTCTGCTATGTAACGAAATGAGAAGTGAGCATGAAACATTACTTTTCCATACAAAAGTCAGATGGCTCTCTTGTGGAAAGGTGTTGACTCGTCTGTTTGAACTTCGTTCCAATTGCAGATTTTTCTTAGTGATTCATTTTGAGTTATGTGAACGTTTCACTGATGAGTAGTGGCTGTCAAGACTTGCCTACTTTGCAAATATTTTTACACGTCTTAATGAACTGAATGCTAGTTTACAAGGCTTGAAAACAACTCCTTTTAATATTCACAACAAAATAAGGGCATTCTTGAAGAAATTTCAGTTTGCAATTACGGGCATAGAGCGAGGTAACTGCCAATCATTCTCAATGCTGGATGATTTTTTCTCTGAAAACAAAGTGAAACTCCACATGCACCTGATCACTGATATTAAAGAACACTGTCGTGGTCTGAGCTCAGATTTCAGTGAATATTTCCCCAAAGATGTGACAAAATAAAACTGGATCAGGAACCCATTTTCACTGAAGACAACAGCATGCCAAGTGACTTCTCAGGTGAGGAGAGGGACCAGCTAATAGAACTTTCATGTGACGGCACCATGCAACTGGAATTCAGGCAAATGCATCTCAGTGATTTTTGGCTCAAGAGAAGAGAGGAGTACTCTTACATTTCAGACCAGGCATTAAAATTTTTTATACCATTCTACACACGTTACCTGAGTGTGACAGGATTTTCAGCAATTATGGCCATCAAAAACAAGTACAGAATGAAATTAAATATAGAACCAGACCTTCGCCTGAAACTGACCAAGATCATACCAGATATTCACCAACTTTGCTCTGTCAGGCAAGCACATCCCTCTCATTAAAGGCATACCAGAAATCTCAGCTGCAGTAAGTTTATAATGCATTTATTAACATTTTGCAAGACTACAGCTTTTTATATACATAGCTATGCTATTGATACAATGTGTTTTAACACCATTTAGGTTTCAAGATGGTTTTCATACACAATTTGTTTATAAAAAATTGGTGGTGGTACTACAGGTGGTGGCATTTTATGTTGATGGTGCGCAACGTGGTAGAATTTGAGACCCGTTGCACTAGAGAAGGTGGAAGCCTTGTTGACTCTGTACTTACACTGATACACAGTTTGGGTTTGGACTTATCGAATTGCCATGGACAATCATATGACAATGACAGTAATATGTCGAGATGATACAACAGTCTGCATCTACAACATCTAAATTGACTGAACCCACTTCTTGTCTATGTTCTTTGTGCTGCCCATTCTTTAAATTTAGTGGAGTTAACAGTATTAACAGCTGTTCAAATGCAGTTAATTTTTTCTAGTTTCTGCAGTCGCTGTATGTTTTCTGTTCAACCTCAACATATCGCTGGAAAACAGGTTTTCTGTGATGATAGGAGCCACTCACTCTTGACACTCAAAAGTCTGTCAGATATATAATGAAGCAACCACGCAGATTCTACAAGAGCTCTCTTTCAGAGCTGATTCGAGGGCTTGCCGAATTGTAAGCCTGTCAAAAGATATGAACTAGTCACAATACCCGACTGGAAGCGGCTTCGCTTCAGAGCAAAATGGAAAGGACACCGTTCTTCAAACGGTTTAAAATTACTACCTTGCACTTACAGAAAAGCAACATCAACCTGAATAAAGCAGTTCAGTTACTGCAATAACTAGAATAATTTGTGGCTTCTCTATGAGATCAATTAGAGAATTTTGAAAATGCTGCTAAGACACATGCAAGACTCTTTTACAGTAGTATCAAACTGATCTGACTCTTTCCCAAAAACAAAAACAGTTAGCTGATGAATCGGGAGAACCCGAGGTTTTACTTGAGGATGTCAGAAGTTTCCCATTGAGACTTTTTATGTTGTAATTGACCAGTTCTTAGCTCGTCTTCATCACTGACTGAGTGCCTATAAGTTGTTGAATGACTGCTTTGGAGTACTATTTGAAAACAACTTGCTGGACATTTCTGACGTTCATAATTGTACTACTGAACTTGCTGCTGTTTACCCCAGTGACATGGAACAAGATTTTCCCAATGAACTCATACAGTTCAAATTCTTTGTACAGGATGAGCCTGACAAATCTCCAGACCATTTACTGCAAGTTTTAAGGCAAAGCAGCATTCAAGTCAACATTCCCTAACGTATACATTGCTCTCAGAATTTTCCTGACCCTACCAGTTAAAAATTGTGAAGGAGAACGTACATATTCGAAGATGGCAGTGATAAAAAAAGAACTGAGATCAACAATGCATCAAGGACATCTGAATGCCTTATCTCCAATGGCTGTTGAGTCAGAACTAATTCGACAAATGGACTTTAATGACATTATACCTTATTTTTCCTCCCTCAAAACTCAGAAGCAAACAATAATTTAAAACGTAAGACATATATTCTTATATCATGTTTTATATGTTTGTATTTTTGGTTAAATAATGAGATAGTAAAAATGTAAGTGTAATGGATACATAAAAGAGAAATATTTACAGTATATTAAGTGTAGCACCTTTTTTCCATTGCTATGTACACTTGTTACTGAGAATGATACGCAAAGTCTGACTGTAATTAGTATCCTAAGCTTCTGTCAGTTCAATAGATGGTGGGGAAAAGGACCTTTAATGGGATACAAGTCACAGAATCAAAATAATAGTAACATGTAATCTTCTTAAAAGGAATGTGAAACTTTAAGGGCATGCATACTAAATCAGAAAATAATGAATCCAAAAATGTGAAATAATAAAACTGATTACATTGGGTTTGTTTAAATAATTACTTAAATAAATTTACTATTTTGTTGTTTAATGTTTCAGGCCTGATAAACAATTGACATGTATATTGCTTAATTAAATTAAGATAAGGTATTGATAAACTTGTATTAGCTATTGATGAGACTTAGATGTTTTTCTTGTAGTTTACCACAGTGAACAAGCTTAAAACAAAGATTTCAATACTGAGCAGGCTCTAAAGGTACGATTTGATAATGTTATTGACACGCTGAATGCACAACTTTAGTGGCGATACTTTAGTTGTCTAAGATCTCCTCGACTTTGAGTTCCTTACCAGGGCTGCCCTCTCAAACATTCCTCTTAGTAAAATGAAAAAGTATGTGATTGACTGGGCAATGAAGTACCCAAAGGATTTGCATGCAACTGAAATCATGACTCACAGTGAGAGTTTCAAATTCCAGGTTGTTGCCATCCTCCCAGATTGCTGTACTCCAACTCCACAGACTCTTTTGAATCTCATCCATCAGTGGTGTCTGAGTGATGCGTATCCCAATATTGAGATAACTTTGTGTATTGTTTTTACTCTCTTTGTGATGGTAGCATCTTGAGAACGGAGCTTCAGTAAGCTGAAACTGGTGAAGAACTATTTGAGGTGTTCAATTGAACAATGCCTCTGTAACTTGGCAATTCTTGCCATTGAACACACTTTAACACATTCGATCAGCTGTGACACTGTGGTAGATGAGTTTGCAAGTGTGAAAGGCAGGAGAGCGCCTCTGTAAACAGCTCAAAAAAATTTTATAATATGATTTAGTTACAGATTGACTCATTACAAACACATTTTATTTTAGTTAACTGTATAAACAGAAATGCAATTCTATGTCTTTCTGAATATGCTTCATGTCATTATGTCATTGCAGTATCAATATTTATGTTACGATTATTTTTGGTCAATTTTGTTTCAGTACCTATCAATGTTTATTTAAAGGTTATATAGGAGGATACTATAGAGATGTTAAAGGATTGTGTGAAAATTAATGTGGCACCTGTCATGCTGGTTAAATTGCTAAAGCTACCCAGCAGGACAGTCGTGCTGTTGATCTCTTGGGAAAAGAGGGGGTGGCAGACAAACTCTCACATCTGATGCTATGTGGAGTCAGAGATTGGTATGAAGAAACAACACAATCGCGTTTATGAAAGGCTAATGGGAACGGTTGATATCTCTTTTAAACCAAGTCCAGACTTGAAATGGATAGCAGTTAAGCATCTGGAAACTTGTGAAATAGCTAGTGTGTGTGTCAAGGCAAATTACCTGCCCGATCCATCGGGGGAGGAGGAGAAGGATCTACTCATAGCTGTTGGCAAGGAGAATTCCTCTCAGGTGTGGCCAGTTGAAAATGAGTTGGGCGTGCCTGGAACGGCTCTGAACTGGAGTAACATTCAGAATGCGTTTGTTGGGGCTCAACGAAAGAATGTTTCTTTAGAGGGGGCCAAAGTGGGGGCCCAAAGCGTAGCCCCAAGGTAGCAGGAAGGTAATATAGAGATAACAACAACCAGTGGTGAAGCATGTATCACTGGTGAACTAATTGAACCCTTACAAATGTTTGTAAAAAGTTGAATAACATTGTTACCTCCATAGTAAACCTTACAAAGAAAAGCCTGTTTTAGCTAAACATGATTTTGCTAATGACATGCGTGCCATTGTTAAGTCTTGTAGTTAATTTGTTGTTAATGCAAGAATTGTAAAAATGTACCATGTGCCTGATACTTTATAAAACCCTTAAGACTTGTTAAAAACTGAAGAGGGAAAGTTTCTGTGATGCATTTAGCAATGTCTAGGGACACTCCTTCCTGCATCAATCTTGCATGGGGGGTGTCACGCTGTCTGAATAAGGGGGGCCCCTGAGGTGTAATTCAGGAGCTCTGATTACTCCCTTCTACACCAGTCTCGCGTTGGGGGTGTCATGCTGGTTAGATTTGGGGAGGGGGGAGCATTTGTCATATTGTGTAACATTAATATGTCAAAATCATAACGATTCATGTAAGATATGCCATGTCAGGTACTGTTAGAATGGCTATAAAGTGCTAAGTAAGATGATGATGATTATATTCATGTGTTATGTGTGTAGTAGAAGTTTATGAATAAGTTTGATATATCTGTGTTTCAAATTGTGCTGCCTAGGCAACATCCCAGACAGAGAGGCGGCAGGACAATAGCCCACTTAATGGCCCATCAAAACCTTTACAGAAGCAAAGGGCCCAGGAAGGAACTAAAGGCATACCTGAAGAGTTACCAGGATTGGCCCATGTGACTCTGGACTCCATTTTAGTTCCTGTAAGTTTCCACAGGCCGCATGGCCAGGGACAGAGGGTAGATAAGATCACACCACAGAATCCATCCTGAGCTTCAGCCACCTACCTACCTCTGGATCAAGTCATCTGCAACTGAAGCTGTGTAACAAAGGACTGAGACCCATCCAGGTACTGGATGTACACCAGAGGAGACTATACAACCCTGCAACTCCACATTTCTTCGAGCAACCAGATGTATATGGACTTTCAATCATCTGTATGTATTTTATTTGCTTTTGACCCTTTAACATTTCTCTCATAGTTTGTTTCTTTCCTTTTACAATAAACCTTTAGTTTTAGTTACTAAAGGATTGGCTGGCAGCGTGGTATTTTAGGTAAGATCCAAACTCATATTGAACTGGTACTGTGGCTGACCCCTTGGGGTCAGAGGGAACCTTTTCAGTAAAGAGCATAGAATTTAAATAACTGGTCTCTTTACTGGACCTAGTGCTGATTTGGGAGCCAGGAGCTGAAATGCAGTAAAGGGGGCTGTGAGTATTTGTGTACTGGCTTCTGCGGAGATTCAGAAGTGCAGTTGGTGGCTGGTTGGGAAGTCTGGCTTCAGTGCCACCCACCAGTGCTGGGAGAATCTGCTGTCCATTTGCAGCCTGCCTGACCTCGGCGTTATCAGTTGGCTACCCTGGGCACGGAACAGGTCACGGTGACGTAGTCGGCAGGATCCACAGAAGCAGAACATTTGGGTTTTGGATCACAACCTCATGCTATTCCCAATTTTGAAATTTTATATTGAGAGTGGTAAAGATTAATGTTAGTCAAGATGAGTAAGTCAAAATCAAATAGAGGAATCGGGCAGAAGGTCTGGGAGGATAGACAGCGTCTGTAGCATGAAAAAGAAATGGCTGAAATAGACAGAAAACATAAGGAGAAATTCAGAAGGCTGAGACTAGAAGCTGAGGAAAGACTTTCCAAATATAAACGTAAACTCCAAAGAAAAGATGAGGCAAATGAGAGGGCTCATCAAAGATAGAGGGCTGCAGATAAAGAAGCTCATCAAAGGTGGATGAAAGCAGCCAGACTCCAACTCCAGATCCTGGAAAAGCAGAAACTGTGTTCTTCTGGAAGCCCAGCTTCTCTTAACAGTGATTGGGTGAAAATCTTTCCAGTTTATAGCGATGTTGATATGTTTGAGGCTGATATGGTAAATATATGTAACCAAGTTAATGTTACCCAGTCCCAGAGGGAGTATAAATATAATTCTCCTATGTTACCTGTAGTCAATGGGGAAATTTATGAAGGAGGAGCACGTGACTATAAGCAGTTGTCTGTAGTTAGCCAGGTATGCTGTGACAAGGAAGAAAGTGTCTCTAGCCTTGGGATTGTGGAAAATAGCAGCTTGTATGTTCAGAATAGCAGTTTATCTGCTGGGGGAGAGAAAATCTCCAGTGTTCTGTCTGTGGAGCAGGCAGAGGGTGCCTTGCGACTTGTGCTGGTGGAGGATTTGTCAGTTGGACCAGAGGTGGTTCTGGATTCAACTAAGACCCAGGAAGGAAGTGTTCCTAAACCTGTGTCTGTTGGGGGTAATGGCTTGTCCCTAGCGGAAGCTACCCTGGTCCCCAAAAGTTTGTCTGGGAACAGCCAGGTGAGCTGGGAAAAGGGGAAGAAATCTCAAATTGTTTGAGTGTTACAAATAGCAGTTTATCTGCTGCGAGGGAGGTGATCCCCAGTGTTCTGTCTGTGATGCAGGCAGAAAGCACTGTTTAGCTTATGCTGGTGAAGGATTTATCAGTTGGAATACCAGAAGTGGCTCTGGATTCAACTGAGACCCAGGAAGGAAAGGTTCCTAAACCTGTGTCGTTTGGGGGTAATGGCTTGCCCATGGGGGAAGCTACCCCGGTCCCCAAAAGTTTGTCTGGATACAGCCATGTGCGCTGGAACAAAAGGGGGTGAAATTTCAAACGGTTGGAAAGTTGAGAATAGCAGTTTAGCTGCAGAGAGAGAGTTTGGCTCCAATGGGCTGTCTAAAGAGCAGACAGGGTTTATGCAAATTGAGGGGGTGCCAACTGTTTCCGATTTGGTTCTGGATTTAACTGAAACCCAGAAAGAGTCTGTTAGGGCTCAGGGAAATGTTTCTTTTGAGCAGGCCCTGGATTAAAAAGGTAGGGGTGGAATTTCTGTGAAAAATGATTTGTTGCCTAAAACTGCTCCTGAAGGAATAAAACCTCCTGATAGCTTTTTCAAGCAGTTTTCTGTAACTAAAGGTTGTGGAAAGTTAATTGGTTAAATTAGCCCAGGAGGAGTCACTGCCTGTAGCAAGCAACAGCTTACATGTTAAGAAATTTGGTTCAGTTTCTAATTGACAAAGTTTTCCAAATGTGGATGGATTTACTGACTTTCTTTTAGAAAGGTCCCGTTTGGATACCTTGGAAAAGGTTCCAGATGGGGTGAAGATTATTAGAAAGCTTAAACAGCCCTGTAACCAAATGGCTGTGCTTGATCAGTATAGTGGGGAGACGATGTTGGAACCTGAATGTCTCCAGGTTGTTAGCTCTGTAAATGAACAGGGAGTGTCTCAGTTCCAAGGAAAAAAGGGGCAGTTAAAGCTACCCAGCAGGACAATTGTGCTGTTGATCTCTTGGGAAAAGAGGGGGTGGCAGACAAACTCTCACATCTGATGCTATGTGGAGTCAGAGATTGGCATGAAGAAACAACACAATCCTGTTTATGAAAGGCTAATGGGAACGGTTGATATCTCTTTTAAACCAAGTCCAGACTTGAAATGGATAGCAGTTAAGCATCTGGAAACTTGTGAAATATCTAGTGTGTGTGTCAAGGCAAATTACCTGCCCGATCCATCGGGGGAGGAGGAGAAGGATCTATTCATAACTGTTGGCAAGGAGAATTCCTCTCAGGTGTGGCCAGCTGAAAGTGAGTTGGGCGTGCCTGGAACGGCTCTGAACTGGAGTAACATTCAGAATGCGTTTGTTAGGGCTCAGCGAAAGAATGCTGGGAGAATCTGCTCTCCATTTGCAGCCTGCCCTGACCTCAGTGTTATCAGTTGGCTACCCTGTGCACAACATCACTGTAGCACAGCTTGGGGGGAGCTGTGTTATTGGCTAATCAAAGCAATCAGGTTTCTTTCCAGCACCCTGCCCAAGCCAATCAGAGAGGACAACTTCCTGCAGGCTACTGGAATCCTGTATAGAGAGAGAGGAAGAGACAGAAGGAAGAAAAGGAATTAAAGGAGAGAAGCAAGTCAGTTGCAATCTGTAGGGTATTACTAGTACATACAAGGATGAATGTCTGTAAAGTCTGCCTGCTATTGCTTCTTCTGGGGCTTGCTCAGCTTGCTGTATTAGCAAGATGCCAAGAAGAACTAGGTGGAGGTAAGTGTGTGATTCGTTCTTCTATACTGGCTGAAAGCTGATTTATCTAAGGTCTGAAAAGGAAATGATTTTGTGCAAGAATGTGGACTTGTAAAATTTGAGAGAGGTGGGTTTAGTAAAAAGAAAACTAATAAATCTACTGTAGGCTGAAAGATACTATTACTATGATTGAGGTCTCTTGTTCAATTAGGAGGAATAGATTAAAACTGGTGGAGGGGAAAGTGGGGAGGGAAGCAAGGGCTGGTCAGTAAGCAATGAAAAGGATTAGAGGCTGTGTGGAAAAGTAAAACTTTAAATAACAATAGCAAATAGAGGAAAAGAGCTGAGAAAATAAAGGCAGTTAGTGGATCACCAGAATTAAAGTGTAAAAAAAACAAATTCTGGAAAAATAGGTTGCAGGCACAATCCTAAAACCTCTAAATTAAGAGGAAATGCTTGTCAGATTATCTAAAGACTATTGTTTCTGCTGATTAGATAAAATGTCTACCTCCCTTACAATATTTATGAAACTCATTGCTTGCTTTTGACCAACTAGCTTATGCCTGTTCTTATTTGCATTGCAGAAACCCAAAGATGAGTGCTCTCTTTTTGTGCAAATCGTGTATGCTAAATTATTCTTGATAGCTTTATTCTTTATAGCTATGTATTCTATAAATCATTGCTTTGGGTCACTCCTACTGAAAGTGTAAACTCTGTTATAAGATTAGGTACTCTAAGGGAGAAATTAATCTCAGTGCAAGGGTTAACATGAGGCCTATGCATGCACTTACTGAAGTCCCAATCCCACAACTGAATACACATGGGTGTGCTACATGTTGATTTTAATGGCCGTACTAGGGGTGTGTCTGTGCACAGTCAGTTGTACGCTCAGGGCCTGAAAATTTAAGTGGGGGATGATACCGGAGGTTAATACATTGTGATAGGGGTGAACTTCATCTGTGTGACCCATTCCAACGAACACATTTGTGAGTAAAGTGTGTCAGATTGGGTCCTGAAGGAGAGATCCAGAGTAAACATGGCTTAACAATAAGCCTAAAGTTATTAAATATCTTATATATTTTTAATCTTATTTTGGTAGAGGAAAAAATAAGATTGAAAAATATAGTTTTATGGTAATGTAACTAGAACTCACTACTGCACTTAACCTTATGAAGTAAATAAGTGGCCTGGAAAACAACTCCAAACTGAAATGTTCTTGTTAACTTTGACTGAATAATGCCACAAAATAACTATATTTGAAATAACTTTATTTTTGAAGAATTGCTCACCTCTGAATGTGTAACTGCTACTAAAATAAAATGGTGGTGACGGAATTGTACTCTCCTAAACAAGTATATTCATTTTTCCAAAGGTGAACTTGGAATGAATCTAACTCTCTAATCAATAAGTAGTAATGGTGGTTAGCGTAAGGCAAGTTGTCTTAAATATTATTTACCTTCCAAGTTAAGAAACTGCCATCTTAAAAACAGAGAGCTCTTACAGGATGTAGAAAAGAAATAATTTCATGAAGTTGTGTGGAACAATTGCTGTGAGTCTTTTCCCCCCCAAACCTTTTCTTGGGCTATATATAATGACAGACCTCAAACCCTAATTTGATTTAATGAAAATCCATCACACTTTGCTAACTCTGCCAGTTGCTTTCTTCAGGGTTTTAATATTCTTATGGGGCTTCTGCTTGTCCTAGGCTATTATTATTTTGATCTGCAGCTCTTTGGTCCTATCGCCTCCTGCAAACTGTAAAATGAAGAGCTAGCATCATCAATATTTACTGTCTTTCTTCATATTAAAAAATAAGTGCTTCAAAATCATAAGGAACACACGGAATATTGAGGACATCTTAAGCTCTATGTTCTCAGGTGGCTCTGTTTTCAAAATTAATATTCTTCTGCATGCTTGTTTTTGTTGAATCTTCCGTATGTCAGTATCATCCATGCATGTTTCCCCACTTCCAAAATTAGATGAGACAAGACTGCTTTGCATTAGAAATAATTAATAGTCTAGATTGGACTGAGAATAGGATATAAAAAAGTGTTTCACTGTTTTTAGAAATCTTATTCACACACATGCTCTCCTTGTTTGTCCTCCAAAATGTGAGGCAGTAGATTGTGAGATGATCACTTGGATCCCAGTCCTGCAAGTAACTGTTCAGATGAATAGTCCCAATGATCTTAATGAAAGTACTTGTGTGTCAAATTACTCATCTGCATCAGCATTTACAGGATCAGAGCCTTGCAGGCAACACAATTATTAGAGTTCTCCAGCCTTGCTATGGGAAGACAGGAGAACTCTACTGGGGGAGGGTATATTCTACTCTCTCACTTTTTATTTCGAACAGTGATGAGGAGACACCTTCCTCTTCTTTAGGAAGATTCTTTATTTCCCTATTCATGCTGCTTGGCTGCACACCTGAACACTTGATACGGTCAGCTTTCAGAATACAGCCATCCTAGTATGTTATTTCCCTACTACCTGTAGAATGTTTTGCTCACAACCACGTCTCAGGGTGACATCCTGGCCTCATTGAAGTCAGTGATAGCTTCACCAGGATTTCACCCTCAGTCTGCAAAAGACTGGTGCACAGAGTACAGTACCATACTGCCAAGATCAAAGACTCTTATATGTAAACTGGGGGCTTATTTCCTCTGATGTGCAATAGTTTAATAGTAGTCCATTGCATACCCATAATACCCTTCATCTGTGGACCAAGGCTCACAAAACCGATGTGAGGTCAATAAGGGACATATTTAAAACCACAACTTTCACCATTGAAATGCTGATACTTGTGTGGGGATACAACAGTTAGGTAATGTTTCCATACATTAAATAAGTTGTATAAGAAGAGAAGAAGAATACTAAATATAGTTGAAGTTGCAGGGGACAAGGGGGTAGTTGGGTCTGTCATTTCCTGACATGAGCTTCAATTGGGACACATGGATTAATATTCTTACAGGTGGATTTATGAGGCTGGGAGTTGTGACCGTCCGTCTGAGAGTCATAAGCACCACCCTAAGTTACTAAATGGGAGGAAAGTAACAGGTGGATCCCAGTATGGAAAAGGGAGCCCATGTACAGAAAAGATTGTGAATGACTGTTTTTATTAAAGGTGCCACAGGCTCTGTAATCATTACAAGTTATCAGCTCCTTGATTTTTTTTGCATAGCAATAGAAAACATCTAACATGAGTGTCTAAACTGGAAGAGCTAGAATATACTACGTTATAACTGTTCGAAAGAATCCTCCCAAGATGAATAAATTTCGGGAGGTATTTTTGTCTGTCTTCTAACACTGAGTGTCCTTCCCTCATTTCCTATGTGTGTGCATATTTATTTTGGAGATGGGCCCAAGCTCCAAAGTTCACATTTGGATCCGAGCCTGAACTGCCTCAAGCGTCCGAAGGAGACTGGTTCAGATTCAGGATCTTAGAGATGGAGCCAGCTGTGAAATTTGGATCTAGATCCAAAAATCATTAGTACCTGAATCCAGGGTTTTGGTGTCTATCGTATCTAACTAAACAAAATCTAACTAACTAAACTATCTAACTGAAAACAACTAAAAACAAACAAAACAAACACTAAATAGGTCCCACTTCTGGTATATGCATATTTAGCATTAAGCATTTGTTATCATATGTGATCCACCTTAGTTATGCACGTTTCCAGCCAAAAATATGCATGAAACTCATCCAGATGCACCTGGAACTTGGGGTGAATGCTTTGTCTGTTTCTTAAGACCTGTGACAGGCTTGAAGCAACAAGTTAGTTTCTTGAAATTCTGTCCCCTGTGTGCTCAGTTCCCATTGATTGAAGTGAACAGAAGTTACCTGTATTTATCAGAGGGCAGAGTTTAGCTCTCAATAATGACTTGATGAATTTGCTGGTCACATGGTTTGACTGTCTGAGGTTTTATTTTTAAACAAAATTTGTTGTTTATCTGCCTCATCGGTTTCTTTTGCAATAGGCTTAAAGGAAAAATATTGACTTAAATTTGATTACAGCTATTTCTCTTTTTCCTTCCACACAGACCTCTGCAATTTCCGCTACAGTCACTCAAAAATCTGTAATTTAAAGTTTCATCTGTTTGGGGGAAGGAGTGTGAATTTTCCATCACATCTCCTGCGGGTCTTTCCCTTCTGAAACTGACAGCAGACTAGAGGGTATATAGTCAAGGTCACCGGAAGAAGCAATGACACTAATTAAACTAGAGGCAAAAGTGAGTAAACTCCACCACCAGCACATTATAAGTCTGCATTTTGGAATTGCAAGTGGTGGATTGATCTAAATATGATTTTTTTTTAAATCAATTTTTCCTTTTTACTTTATTTTATAAAGAAAGGTGCATTTTTATTGACATATAGCCATTAAAAATGTTTGATTACAACTAAATTGAGCCTTTACATTGGATTTGGTATGTCTTTTTGCTACCTCGGAGGGTAGGCTAACTTAAGCAATTATATGGCTTAATATTTTCAGATTCTTATTCATTGTACATTTTAGTATGTTAGAGGGTGAATGATATATTGCTTATGTACTGGATAATTTTCTCTTGATTTGTGTCCAGCTGCAGTGGGATGGTAACTGCAGTTTAATTATACACACAAAACAGTATATAAGCTTTATTTTTATTAAACAAAACTACATTAAACATTTTAAATCTATAAATTTCTCTTATCAAAACATGTTTCACATTTACAACTAAATGATTTATTAAGCTGAGAAATTAATTGTAGTCAGTGAATTAAATTGACTATTTAGGTCAGTATGGGAAAATTTTCAAATATGCCTACGTGAAAGTAACTGGAATATAAATTTCTACTCACTTAGGAGACTGTCAATTTTAAGAGACTTAAGTTACTTAGGCTGACCTATTGTGCCATATTTATAAAGCCTGACTTCAAAAGTTGGCTCTTTGTCTCCTGATTCTTTATATAGAAAAGCAGCCTTTAACTCAAAAATTTTTATAGAAGCTCATGGATTCAGCATATTTATTTTTATTTAAATATTTTGAGAGAGAAGAGTTTAGGCCTTAAGAAGATATTTTACATTAAGTTCAGATTTCATTTTAAACAGACTTATTTTTAAAAAGAAATTTTTTTACTATAATTTACATAGCAAAATTTAAAAAAATATTGGGGGGTGGTATCCATCTTGATAATGCTTTTTGGGTTTCTGAGAGTGAAGAAAAGGGGGCAAGGGAATGGAGTCGTGTAATATTACTGTCAGCAGTGTAGAATGATCTGTGTGGCCTGTCAAGGAGTACTTCTGTAGAAAGCTATGAAGCATTTTATGGATACTGAGGTAATTACAGAAGCTGCAATAAAATTAGGCTACCATTTAATAGATCAGTAGAACTAGGCCTGGACTCTTTGTTCTTACTCCTGAAAAACTTTTGTTGTCTTGCAAGTTCATTTGTGCAGGTAATATTAATTTTGACACTTAACTCTGAATGCTTGAATTTGCAACCTACAGAGTGGCTAGCTGGCAGGGTGCGTGGATGTAAGTAAGTAATAGTACACAGGGTGGATCTGGTGGTTAGTCACAGGGCTAGTGTAAGCGGGGGAAATGGGCCCGCTATTGTGGGGAACTTTCCTTGCTTGTACAATACCCCGGTAGAGTTGGTTAGCAAAAGGATCTGAGTCCCTGCTCCCACTCCCTTTACCCAGAGGCCCCACTTGACCTCGAGGGCTCCCCTCTCACTCCCCTGTGTGGTGGGGTGCCCGTAACCCCGACAAGGCTGGGCCCAGGATTTCTGGGGCTCAACCCCCAATCTTGCCATGGTCCCTTAGGGCAGGGGCTAGGGTGTCCCCACTCCGGGGTACTAACTCTGCGCTGGGCACTTCCCTGACCCACTGATCAGTGCATACAATACAAAGCAATGCAATTTATTACACAAACAGCAATCAAATCAATTAAAAAATTAAGAAAAGAGTAAAAAGGTTAAAGGAAAACATCCCAACCCTGCCCCTGGCCCGAGGCACCACACACAGTGTCTCTGGGGTTCACAGTCTGTCACACATTGCAGGCCCACTGTCCAGGCCCTGGCTATGCTGCAGGAATGCAGAGTCAGCCCCCTGCTCTGGCAGTAGCCACACACTCCCAGAGTCCCTTTTGTTCTCCCCAGCTGCTCACCACACCCAGCTCCAGAGGGCTCCTGCCCCAGCTCGCTCTGCTCCATGCAGCTGTGCGTCGCTTTCTGGGATGCCCCTCTGCTCTGCTGCTGTAGGTTGGGTCAGTTTGGCTCCATTCAGCTTTCTGTGCACCTCTTCCAGCTGCTGGCTGCTTTTTCCTTAGCTCCTCAGTTCTGCCCCTGCACGCCCCAGCAGGCAGCCCCAGCTCACAGGGAGGGCTGGGCTCCCCCCACCCTCCTGGCTCTCTCATTAGCCTGCCCGCCCTGTCAATCAGGCTGACCTGAGTTGGCCTCTCTCCACTGGCCCTGGGGGCTGTCCGTTCCAGGGTCCTGCTTCCTCCAGAAATGGCCAATCAAAAAGACCCACTAAGTTTCAGTAAGGGGCTAATAGACCCCTTACATTAGGCTGCCTCAATACTGCACTTGTGACTTCCCATGTGTGTCCCTCAATACAACTGGATGGGGGTGGGAAATGACAGAGGCACTGATCACATGAGGAAGGTGGGATAAGTACTGTTACTGTGGTCTTGACATTTTTATTTTTGCATATGTAATCCATCCTGTACAGGTAGTTCCAACTTTGTAAGATCTGTGTATTCCCATTCTGGATTGAGGCTGACTATAAAAATGCATCTTGACTTCATGAGGGAAGGAACAAAAATTCTAGTTACAGTCAACAGGAGTTCTGGGAGCAGAGCACTTCTGTGTAGCAGTTTCTTAGGATCTGATTTTTAAGCTTGTTGCTCATTCATAGCTTCCATTTACTTTACTGGAAACTTTGGGTGCTAAACAGCTCTGAAAATCCAGTCCTTTGCTCTTCTGTTTCCCCATCTATAAAATGGACATAATGCTTTCTAACTCTCAGGAATGCTTTGAGATTTCTTTTCATGTTTAAGTGCTTTGGGATCTGTGTATAGAAATGCTTTGAAAATAAAAAGTAACAACATACATTTTCAAGTGCATTGTCCAATTTTAAATGAGTATTTGCAGTTGCCACTTCAGAGCAGATGAAACAATAGTAAATGTTGATTACAGAAACTTAATCTGCATCCAGATGTGTTACTGTATGATAAATAAATAACTTCTGGAAGACTTCTGGCTCCTGCAAGCTCTCATTTCATCAGAAGCTGTGGTATCCAATATCATTTAAAGCTGAATTCTCATTAAAACAACACACATCCACCTGGAACACAAACTGCTTTGGGAATAGAGGGGGAATTTTTCTTTATCGTGCTCCTTTTTAAAAATAGATTTACTGCAGGAAGTGTGGTTTCTCAGTAAGTTTCTCCTAATAGAACAAAACTTATCTGCTGTGGCCCTAAAAGCTACTGCTCTGTGGTCCAGTTCTGCTTTCAGTGACACTAGTGAAAATCCAAGTAACTCCACGGTAATTCATTTGATATCAGTGGATTTACACCAGCATAGCTAAGAAAATAATTTAGCCCATTATTATTCCTGCTCCCTTGCCCATTAGCCATCGTGTAGTCCTTTAATCCTGGATGTGCAAACTCTAGAAAGATGCAGTCAGAACAATTTCCCAGCTGAGTTAGGTTAGGCACTTACTTTTTGTTTCTTGTCTTACTACATGCTGATCTGCTTGTTCACAAGCTGGTAGAACATTCACTATTACATGGGTGAGGAAATTATTAATCTTTTTAATAATGGGGGCTCTGTACTGGCAACACTTTCTTCTGCAGTTACTAAGGGTTTTGGCTTTGTTAGTGCTTGTTCTATGAAATGAAGTCCCTTAAAGTTCTTCAATAAGGCCCACTCTTAATGTTCTAGCTTTGGTATGTGTAGATTAACCTTCACCCAGCACTGTGTAGCTGCTTCCCTCCCCCTCTTCCCCATGTCTGTTGTAGATGGGAGGGCTATTTAGTAAATTCTACAGCTTAAATCATGGTTGCCACCTAAAACATAATATTTAAACAAGGGGGAAACACTACTGTTTGTTCAGGGTGCTATTTTAAGAGTGAATGTATCTGTAGTAAAATGACGGACTCTATAATGTTATAGTTGATACATTGCCCATTTATCCTGAAGCTGGCAACTTGGTCAAATTCTACCCTTAGTTACCTCTCTGTAAATCCATACAAAATCCTTAGTTTCAGTATATAGCCAGAGTGGCGACCTTAGTCTCTTTCTCTCTTCCCCTTGTTAAACACTGTCAGGTAATTCAAGCCCCCCAACCAAAGTTGTTCTTTATTCATATTTGTCTATATTATCACACAGAATGTTACAACGTCAAGGACGTCTAAGGGGACTCCACATGGGTGCAGGGGTTTGCACTAGAGATCCCAGTGCAGGAACAAGGCCATAATAGATGCAACACATAGAAAGTCTTTTATACTGTTGTATCTAGATTAAAAATACCAAGTTTTTTTAATGTAATGCAACTTTTGTTGGGGATTAAACAGTCTTCTGCACTGAGAACCAGAAAGTGAAACTGACTAGTCCAATTTCAGTGAACAAATGCAAATATGAAATCAGAGTTTCCCGTATTTTGTGGGGGGGGGGAAAGGAAAATGATTGCACATTCACCCACTGCAAGCTTGCCATGTGGTATAAATTAAGATACAACTCTTTAATATGTCTTCCTCTGTGGCTAGTTCTTTGTGTCCTCCCCCTCCAAGGAGGAATGCCCCACACTTTATGAATATTTACATCATCATTTCCCAAGGTATTTTCTTTCCTCTTTTTATATCTTTTGGACAGTGAAACAGTTGTGTTGACATTTAAAGTGTCATCCTCACTGGCATCTGAATTATCATCCATTGAAATGCATGGGACACATAAGAGCTATTGTTTCAGGCTCACTTCAAACGAGCAGTCCTAGGTGCATTGGTTACACTCTGACCACATTCTGAAGGGTGGGGGGTTTTTTTGTTTGTTTTTTTTTGTTTGTTTGTTTTTGTTTGTTTTTTTGTTTGTTTGTTTTTTTTTTTTTTTAACTTTTTTTTTTTAAATAAAGCTACACTGTCAGATTAAAAATTATCACTAAACTTGAAACACCTAACCTGTATTGTTTTTTCCGTTTTTCTAGAATCTGTTACAAAAGAGAATGCCGAGGATGATGATGACGACGAGGACGAGGATGGTGATGATGATGACTCTGAAGTTAAAGAAGAAAATGGTGTTTTAGTTCTGAATGATGCAAACTTTGATATGTTTATTGCAGACAAAGACACCGTGCTGTTGGAATTCTATGCACCATGGTGGGCTTAAAACTTGCAGCATTTCAATACCTTCTTATCCGGGATGGGGCATGTCGGTGCGGTTCCAGCCCTCCACTAAATACTTTCCTCAAGAGTCAGTCCAAATTATTTCATTGTACATATTTCAGCTGGGTTTATACGATCCACTTATGGCTTTCAGTGGATGAATGCGTCACTTGCACCTTAATAGCATGCACAAAATCTCCATAGCTAAAAGAACAGAGGGCTGGATTGTGCAAGTTAGGCACAGCCTACAATAAGGTGTGTCTCAGAGCGACATGATTGCAGGGGGAGCACTGGGAAGCATTCTACCCCAGGAAGGTAGAACTCTCACAGCACACTCTAGGAGTATGCCTACAACTGTACCTATGTGTGAACTGCAGCCTGTTCCCCCTGCCTGCTGGTTACACTGTGGGGAGAGCCATGGCTCTAGCCTCTTGGAGCACTGTGTATCGTTGGGGGAATAGAGAGAGATCTGCTCTCACCACAGGTGTTGCAAATGTGCCTGGCTCTCAGACAGGTCATGTGGGAGAATAAGAACTGAGGAGGCCCCTTGCATCTTCCCCACTGCACACCTGGGTCAAGTCCAGGCAGAATCCAGCCCAGTGTCAGAAAATGGCTAGGAATTCTGGATCTGATTCTCAGTTACACCCATAATGCGTCTGGAGTTGGGACTGAATTGGGAGGCAAAAGCGACTTCAAATTAGCTTAGTCTATAGTTGCCTATGTTCCAGAGTTATGCAGGAGTTCCTCGCTGTAAGTAGATGCAGCCTGGCTTTGCTTCCCTTAGTACTCCATGGCCCTGAGAAGCGGAAAGTAACCATAATGCAGTGCGCTCTGGCCAGCCCTTGATAATCCCCCTACATTGGCTGGGATCAGGGCTGTGACAGGACCTTTGCTCCAGTGCTTCACTGGTTGGGGAAGCTCTCTGTTCAAGGGCATTGTCAGGAGGTTATTTCTGCCCACTTTAAGGCCACTTTACATTGCTGGAACAGTATAAAAGGGACATGGCCAGTTTTTAGTTATACCCCCTTAACTTGAGCATTTTAACAGTACTTCACAGGACATCTCAGTAGTCCAATTCTGCTGCTACACCAGTGTAAACTGAGTAACTTTGGTGCAGCCAGAGGACTTACCCTGGATTTACATTGATACAACTGAAAACAGAATGTAGGTCAGTATATATATTCTTGTGCATGTTACACTTGAAACAGTAATATACTAAAGGAAAGGGGAAAAATGGGAACAGAAATGGTTTGTTGACAAGATGCTGAGTTAGCTTTGCTGCAGGAACCTTCTGCATTGCCTGACTGATTTTATTTTTTAAGCTGTAATTTAACCATGCATTAATATAGAAGCAGCCAAGGAAATTAAATGCAAATCATTCTTTTTTGAGTGAGTGAGAGAGAGAAAAATTGGTCCCAATTAGCATGGAGGTGAGCCTATCTAACTTTTTATATTGGCTTCCATCGTGTTGTATCCGAATAGAATCAGAGGGATGAGTTCCCATTTTTGTAGATGTAATCTGCCTGCAATTTTTTTGTAAGGCCTAGTTACATATGTTGTGATCTCCATATCTTTGTAATGGAGAAAGATGAAACACTTTTTTTTTTTCTCTCAATTTTGTTTTTTTGCCTGGCCTTGATGCTAAACAAAACTGACTTAAGATTTCCCTATGTAAATGAGACTAGTATTCTCTCTGTCATGCAGACTGTCCCAGCAGCCTCAGCCTAGATGGATTTCTGGGTTGGCCAGACAGTGTGCAGAGATGTTATAAGTGGATGAGGGACTCTACTAGGCTTCTTTGTATTTCTTCCATAAACTTAACAGCTGCTGATTGAACATGCTCAGTAGTGATTTCCCTCTGCCCCTCCACATACACGCCATTATTAGTTGAATCTTTATTTCCCCCCAGTCATTACCAACGACTTCAGCAAAAGCCTTCAGTGGGGTCAGGATTTCACCCAAAGTCTTTAATGAAGGTTATGTCTATGACAAGATTCAGTCCAGTTGAGAGTATTTACAGTGGGGTGGTTTGGAGGTGGATGGGAGGAGTCAGTTGCCTTTTAACCCAAAAATAGCTGAAGGGACATACTTAAATTTTCTAACTCCTCTTCAGGCATGGACAACTTCAAATCAAAGCATGAATGTTTCTTAATATAAAAACTAGAAAGCATAATGAAAACTATGACTGAAGGTCAGAGCCCCAAGAAGTTCCATGTAGACAGCACTTCTTATTAGTCATTCAAAAGCCCTTTACAATACAAGTTAAATAATATTAATGTAGTTACTGGGCAAGTACAGCAATCATCTTGGACTCCAAAATAGGAGCATGAGACCTGTCATACTGGATCAGAGAATTGATTGGTTCATCTAGTGCTTTCTACCTTTTCTGCTCTCACTTCATTCAAGCACTGACAACCTCATCACCGAACTTGACTGTTGCATTCTCTCTTCTGGGGGAGGGCCACACACATCAGTTTAAGAACTATTTGCTATACTGACGGTGATTTTCTATTTGTTTCCTTCGTGTCTGTTTTTTGTGTCCCCTCTGCCGCTACATTCAAAACCACTTTGTGTGCTATGTAGGTTTTGTTTTTGGCTTTTGGTTTTTTTGGCTTATCTTGCTTCACCTGAAAAAATGGGGAAGTCACCTTTTATGCACAAGCAACTACTTGGATTTGCAACTCATTGAGTGGCCTGATCCCTTCCCATCAGACTAAGAGGCAACTCTTTCTTTTCCTTATCTCATCCCAACACATTCATGTGGGATTCTGCAGATCATAAGGAGAAGCTCTATCAGGATTCCTAGATTGTGACCAGGATAAAAAACTTGGCATTAGTAAAATGTCAGTTGGAAATTTTAGGGTTTTAGTCCTCTAGCTGAGGTTGAATGGAAACCATACATCTAAATTGTGTGAGATTAAAAATATATATGTAGAACTTTTCCTTTTCCATAGTGAGGAGGAGCAGTGTTCTAAATTTTTAACTATCTCATGATAACCTTTGTCACTATAAGAACTGGAGAGGTTCTGTACAGAAGGGGCAAATGTTACTAAAACAATAGTTGGACACTCTGTTGTACTCTTTATCCATGCTAGATCTGAAATCATGGCAAGAAAACTAACTCATTAATTCTGAGGTCCTCTTGTGGAACGATCTGTGGAAATGCAGATTAGCAAAATATACTTTCAAGTTCGTGTCTCTGATTTTGCAGGTGTGGACACTGTCAGCAGTTTGCTGCAGAATATGAAAAGATAGCCAAAACTCTGAAGGAAAATGATCCTCCCATTCCAGTTGCCAAAATAGATATTGGTGCAACACATTATGTGACCGGTTATTTTCATTTTAATGCCATCCCAACCATCAAAATTCTGAAGAAGGGGCAATCAGTTGATTATGATGGATCCCGAACAGAAGATGGTAAGCAGTGCTCCCTCTCAGTTCCATGTAATGAAGCAAATGGAAAGGTGAAGTAGCATCTTATTATAAGTGGAGCTTTTTAAACACCCTGACCCATTTGTATGGTCTGTTCCTGATCATGCAGCAGATTCATTTCAGTTGATTTTTAAATGGAGGAATGTTAGTCAAGATTTTTTTAGGATCTTTTAAACAGCTTCATGTTACAGTATAACTCCACCAGGTAACAGATGTCACTGATACCCAACGGATCCTCCCCCTGTTACTAATGCACAGTAATTTGGCTGTTAAAGTGGTACTCTTAGCTGGCTTCTCCCGGACCATAAAACAATAGTATCAGTATCGTTGTATATTGACAATGGTTATGAAGCTGCTACTTCTTTGTCACTTAATGAGATGTTACTATACTTCAGTCCAGACTGGGAGAAAAGCTGGCTGTCGAAGAGGTATTACAAAATGCTCAGTAAGAAAAGGAGACACTGAAATAACTTGTTGCAATGTACTGTACTTCTGCTCTGTAAATCTGGAGGAGCATGAATTAAAATACTGACTTTGTTTTATTGCTTTCATTTCTGTGGGGTCTGTTCACAAAACATAAAGTATGAAAGCAGCCCAAACAAGTAAGTGGTGTGGCTAGGAATAAAATTCAGGAGTTTCTTGGTCCTAGCCATCTGCTCAATCCAAGACAATACTCAATCACTCATGTCACACATTCTTGGTGACCTCATCTTCCTCATACACAAGCTACAGCACTAGAAAAGATGCAGGTGGCATGGATATGTAGAATTACGAACTTGTGCATTAAATTTTTTCAGCAATTGTGGCTAAAGTTAAAGAGGTTTCTGATCCAAATTGGACCCCTCCGCCAGAAGCTACACTGGTGTTGACCAAAGAAAACTTTGATGAAGTAGTGAATGATGCTGACATAATGCTGGTGGAGTTCTATGCCCCGTGGTAAGACAAAAAGCAAATTTCTCCTCTTTCACAGATGTGGCATGGCTGTAGAAGTGCAAGGGGGACAGCGGTGGGGCACCCACCTGTCTAATTTAGTTTTCCTATAAACCTGCCCCTTCTTAAAATGGCTTGCTTGATTGACTGCATCCTTAAAATGATACTCTGTTTTGAATACGTTCTATATTTAAATGGGAAGACTCCCTATACTGAACTTGGAATTTGAAAGACCTCTTTCTCAGGAAAGGGGGGCGGGGCATAGCCACACATAGTGGAGTCAAATACTATGCAAATGTTTCTGGCTATAACATACTTCGTTCCTGACCTTTTTAACAGCCCTGTTACTCCAGACCTGAGCTTCTGTTGAGGAAAAAGTTAGCTGCTGGTTTGTTTGTGTGTTTCCCAGCCTCTGCCCTACCCCACCCCAAGGCTGTGACAAAATCATTAGTCACTTGAAACTCCGAACGTAATTTATTGTTGAGATGTAGTTCTCAGCAGATGAAAAACTAGTGGAGTAACTCTTTGTGCAACTTATCCCTCCTGAGATATTCCATATTTACTACGCGGAGGACAGAATGTGGTTAAAACCACGTCAGGTACAGACTTCATTAAGAAAGCACTTCTCTGAAGAGTCAAACTTTAAGAATTTAAGATCTGTATTTATTTCCCATTCTGGAAATGTAAATTTTCCCAGCTTGGCAGGTAAGATGCATATACTGGGTATTGTCACCTGCAAAATCTCCCTATCCCCTTTCTTTTCTTTTTCTTTTTTTCTTTAGGTGTGGATGTTGCAAAAGGCTTGCTCCAGCGTATGAGAAAGCTGCCCAGGAGCTCAGCAAACGCACACCCCCAATTCCCCTAGCTAAAGTGGACGCCATTGCTGAAACAGATCTCGCAAAGAAGTTTAATGTCTCTGACTATCCAACGCTGAAAATCTTCCGCAAGGGCAAGCCTTTTGACTACAATGGCCCACGAGACTTCCAGGGTAACAGATCTTACTATCTGAATTAGAATTGGCAGGAGGGAAGGGTGGATCACAAACATTTTGAAGTAGACTTGTAGAACATAAGGACTACGTCTTGTTTACATTCTGCTGGTTGTGTAGCTGGAGCGATAGGGCATGGAAAACTGCATTGTCTCTTTTGCCTAGGTTAACAGGATTAACTGAATCTCGTAGATTCCTGGGTCTTCTAGCACCTTTTTATATGGGAGACAATGCAAACAAGTTTACAGAAAGTTAAATATAGGTGACAGAGCAGTGCCAGTATGGGCAATGATTCCACTGCACTATGATGTCTCATTTAAGTACTGACGCTGTGTTGAGTACTGTTTGTAATAAGATTAAAACCCAGGAGGAATTAGTCAGTATTTTCAGGTGGTGTCAGTATTTTTTTGGGATGTTCAATTTCAGATAGATCGAGCTTGAATTTTCAGAGGAGCCACGTAATCGCCAACCATTTGAATTTGGTGGAAGAGGTAGCTGCTCAGGGGTCTTCTGACAAGCAGCCCTAAATTGAGAACCTGAAATTAAAGGGCCTAAATCTTCATGGTTTAGTGTTTTTTGTTGCTGTAGTGCATGTGTTTAGAAAGCTGGATCTCCAACTAAAATGTGATTTTACAAGATTAAAATTGCTACAGAGGCACAATACCTCAGCCTTGCATTCAAGTACATCTTCTGAATAACTTTTTTTGGTTTTGTCCCAGGTTATGCTGATTACATGATTGAACAGTCTGGCCTTCCATCTAAACAGATTCAGGCTACCAAACAATTACAAGAATTTCTGAAGGATGCTGATGATGTCATCATCATTGGCATCTTTAATGGAGAGATGGACAAAGCCTACCAGCTGTATCAAGATACTGGTAAATTACATTTTTAAAATACTAAGCTAAATGCATTTGTGTTCTCCCATGGCCTGCATAGGGGGAGTGTTCACATACTTCTGTTCTGAGTCCAATTTTTATTTTAGCTTCTCTTAAATCCTTAGGAAACTGGTTAACATCTCAGGTAGAGGTCCTATGAGGACTAGCTATTTCCTAATGTCTGGGACAACTCTAGGGTGAGTTGTGTCAGAGAAGAAAGGAGAATTTCTGTCTGCTGGTAGGTGACCTATTCCAAGACTCTGGAAAGAAACCAATCCTGACCTCTGTTCCCCTGCCTGCCTTCCTGACTCTTCCAGATGACACATGCCCACACTTCCTTGAGTATGGAGCCAGCAGGAAGAAACTGGCTGTATGGTTGCAACAGGAGGTCAGGTCAGGGGTGGGAGAAGAACTGACACAGGGCCAGCAGTATGAGTTTGTAGAGAAGCAAGGCTGGTGAATGAGAGGCAGTGTAGGAATCTGGGTATATTAGCACCTTAGGCTTATTTTCCTTAGGGGAGAGAGTAGAAGCTTGGAGAATAGGGGCTCTCTATGTTGGTGATTGGGAGTAGAAGAGTAGGGAAAGGTATGAACATTGACAATCCAGTTACTCCTCTTCAGTGCTCTAGGAGGAGTTCAGTGTTTAAATCTAGAAGAGGACAAGCATTGGCCAAGGAAGGCTGGACACAGATCTTTCTTGAACCAGTCAGTGCCCCTCTTGGCATCCACCTGAGGGGATAGAGGGCCACAAGGATTTCCCTTTTTTTTCCTCTACTCGTGGTGAAGCATGCATGTTAACTCTTATTACTCTGATCACTGGCATGGCAATACTGCTTCACAATTAATCTGGCTATCCCAACACAGCAAATGGTTGCACAGTCCCACATTTGGAAGAGAGCCAGAAATATTACTCTGGAAGGTTGATATTCCAAAATATATATAAAGCAGCTATTTGAAGTTGCTCAGGGTTTTGGAATACTAGAATAAATTCAGGGGAGAGAGATTCAGAGGGGCAGAGTTCAGGTGAGGTGCATGCTAAACTTGTCTCCAGATTCTCACCTGTGTGTGGAAATATAGTACTCAATAACCAATACAGTATAAAGTTCTAAAAGTTAAGTCTATAAGATACCACATTTTCCATATCTTGGGGTCAGGGGAGAATTTCCTCAAACTAGAGTTCAAGGATTTTAATCTTAGGCTATGTCTACACTGCCCTGCAGTTCAGACTACAGGGGACATGACTAGCAGTGTGCACCTAAGTGCTGTGCTGTAACTCCCCTGTGTGGATGCTCATAGACTTTGTAAGGTCAGAAGGGATCCTCGTGATCATAGAGTCTGACTACCTGCACATTGCCGGCCACAGAACCTCACTCATCCATTCCTGTAATAGATCCCTAACCTTTGTTGGAGTTACTGAAGTCCTCCCATCATGGTTTAAAGACTTAAATTTACAGAAAATCCACCATTTACACTAGTTTAAATCTGCTCTGGGCATGACACTAAAAATCTGCATTAATGTAATTTTGTTTTGAAGAGGATTACATTAATGCAAACTAGACACCTCTAAGTTTGTGCCTGCAGCATCCACATGGGGGAGCTACAGTGCAGCACATTAGTATGCACTTCTATTCACACCCACCATAGTCTGAACTGCAGGGCAGTGTGAACAAGCCCTCAGATTCAGTAGCTTTTAGTTACTAATTAATATTTTTCCCCTCCCAAACTTTATTTTCTCAGCTGAGGTCTTACGAGGAGATTACAAATTCCGCCACACCTTCAGCAGTGAGATCGCAAAATTCTTGAAAGTGACTCCTGGAAAACTGGTGGTCATGCAGCCTGAAATATTTCAGTCAAAACACGAGCCCAAAATGAATGTTTTGGATCTTAAAGTGAGTAGTTTTCCAGACTGTTAGCAAAAACGAAATTTGCTTGAAGTTTAGATGTTTCTTTAAAATTATAAGGGCCCAATCCAAGCCCCACTGAAGCCAATGGGAATCTTTCCAGATTTCAGTGGGCTTTGGAGCAGACCCTAACTGTTTTGGTTTGGTTTTGATTTTGGTTACAGTGGGCCTGATTTATTCCCTCCCCTTCCCCCTGCTCTGGTTTTAAGCTGGTGTAACTCCATTGACCTCAATGGAGTTACTCCTTACTCACTGGTGTAAGTGAAAGGAGAATAGAACCAGCTTTTTTGTCTCCTAAAATAGCATGAAATCTCTCTGATTGTCCCTTTTCCACTTCCACACGCTTCATGAGACCAAACTGAAGGAGTAATTTACTTCTCGAGTTCAAGGACATCAGGGATTTATGTGCATCTCTTTAAATACAAAATATATATGAATTATAATAGAAATGTACAACCTGAATTTGGTTTTTAAATAAATGTAGCACTCTTCTTTTACTTTAAACAGGATTCTACTGATGGCTCTGAAATAAAGGATCACGTGGTAAAACATGCTTTGCCACTAGTTGGTCAACGCCGCACCTTAAATACTAAGAGATATGTTAAGCGTCCTCTAGTGGTTGTCTACTATACTGTAGACTTTTGTATTCATTATCGTGATGGTGAGTTTAACTCTCTAGTAACCTCCCCTAAAATAACTGCCTTGGGGGGGAGGAAAGGGGGAGAGTGATGAACAACTAGAAATTGCTAATTCTGTTGTGTTCTGATGATTTCAGCTACCCAGAACTGGAGAAGCAAAGTCTTAGAGGTGGCCAAAGACTTCCCTGAATATACTTTTGCCATTTCCAATAAGAGAGAGTATTCTTCTGAAATAAAGGACCTGGGGCTGATTGACAGTGGGGAAGAAGATGTTAACGCTGCAATCCTGGATGAGGGTGGCAAGAAATATGCCATGAAACCAGAGAAGTTTGACTCTGATGTGCTCAGGGAATTCATTTTGGCATTCAAAAAGGTGAAAACTCCAAAACACAGGGTTGGTGGTTTTGGGTGGGGCAGGGAAGTTGTGTGCATGCTCACACACTCACGGGGGCAGGTTGTGGTGTTTTGGGGTTTTTTTGTTGGATATTTTGTCCCACTTTTCTCCACTGCAACCTTCTTCTCCCCCTTGCCAGTCCATTTGAGATTGCGCATAACTTTATATTGTGGCCACGGCCTCAAAACAGAACTGTCAGACAGGCGATGGCTTGTTCTTGCCCCCTTCTTGCATTTGTATCTTCATTAACTTTGTGTTGCTCACATTATAGTGGCATCTGGACAATTCTAGCTATGTACTAACACACTGTGTGTGTCAGTCACTTCAAAGGTTTGGTAAAGCCAACATTTTCTTACAACTTGCTCATGAAATGTGTGTGTTCAAGTGCCAGCAGTCCATTCATTGCTAGTGTAATGAACAGGTATGTGTCTGATATAATGGTGATGGACACAAATACAAGAGAGGAGAAGATCTTATCAAAAATGTCGAGGGGAGGAGGGAAGAGAGAGAGATTGAAATCTGATTGATTGCTTCACCCCTGGAGGAGATGCAGCAGTGAGTGAGGCAGACAGCCAATCAGAAGGCAGCTTCTCCCTCCTTCTCCGCCCCCCCCCCATCCCCTTGTTCTCACATGTACTTTTTCAAAACATTCTGTGGCACACTTGTTTGGGCCTGACGCCACACCAGTGGGCTGTGGCACATCGGTTGGAATACTCTGTATTAGTTTCTCTCGCTCTAGAAGAGGTTATAGTGGTCAGACTGCTGCTCTTAATTCTGTCTAATGGTGGCCTCTTTTATTGACTTCACTTTCTGTTTCTTTTCTAGGAAAACTGAAACCTGTTGTGGAAGGGCCTGTGAAAATTGTGGTGGGTAAAACATTTGACACCATAGTAATGGATCCAAAGACTGATGTCCTGATAGAGTTCTATGCCCCCTGGTGCAGACGCTGTAAGCAACTGGAACCTGTGTTCGCTGAGCTGGGTAAAAAATACAAGAACCAGAAAAACCTAGTCATAGCCAAGATGGATGCTACTGCCAATGTTGTGACAAATGATCACTACAAAGTGGAAGGATTCCCCACCATCTATTTTGCTCCCAGCAACAACAAAAAGAACCCTATTAAATTTGAAGGCAGGAAAAGAGATTTAGAGCATTTGAGTAAATTTGTAGAGGAACATTCAACCAAACTAACCTGGACAAAAGAAGAGCTTTAGATGAGATGAGGATGGAGAAATAATTGTTTGTATGTTGTTGTTTAAAGCAGGCTTCTCACAACATTTGTTGGGGGAACAATTCAGCAGTTTGAGCAAAGGGGATTCTGGGGCAGAAAAAATATTGCAGTATCTGATTTTTGTATTACAAAAAAAGAAATCATTCTGGACACTGAACTTCTCTCTCTGACATGAATGTCTTTAGGCTAGTTATTTTGATCTTTGGAATAAAATAGTCTTTATTTTTTGTGACTACCTTAAGGTTGATTATTTTGTTTGTTTTATTCTTGATTTTCTTTTTTTTAACTCTTAACATTTATCCAAAAAAAAAAAACCCTGCCAAACAAACTTGTTTCTGCCTCTTCATATTTGTTAGGGTTTTAAAATCCTTTCTATTTTTTAAAGTTGAACTGTTTCATATAGCTGTATCGTTTTGAGGATGAGAAGATAATTTTGAGACAACTCGGTCTTGTCAAGCTCAAACACAACAACAATGTGCTAACACAACATGCTTCTACACCTATCTCCTTTTGCTTTATGCATGTCATTTTAGGATTACACTTTTTCCCTACAAAAACACAAGCATGTATCTGTTCTGCTTTGGTGGTTTGCCCAACCCCGGCTCCCCCCTTTGGTCCTTACTCCCAGAGATTGTATTGAATGTACTCTTGATAAGTGAAGTGTGATGGTTGAAGTAGGAGTGTCTAATGACCTGTATTTCTTAGAATTGTGGATGCAGTTATAATACTGCTGGGTTTAAGAATTTTGGGTTTCATTTTGCAAAAGGATAGGGGTTTTTGTTCATAGTGGTCACTTAAAGAAATTGAACAAGGCACTGTTATATGCCTACCTGCAGTGCATTGTCAAAACCAACTGCAGCTGCCGTGAACTGGGGGTTTTTTTGTTTTATTTTTTCAGGCACTCATTCCCAAAATTCTTGAAAGAGCTCCTCAACTTCATATGTGTAGCTTTAGAAATGTGTGGCCTGATTATTTTGATAAAGGTGCTGACTTTCTATTCTAGTCAGTGAAAACTATGAGTGTTCAGCACCCTTTAGAAACCCCAGGTTTACGGGTGTCTAACGTTAAACGTCCAAAACTGAAAAGTCTGGCCTTAGTAATTTTACAAGGTGGCTCTTCTGGGAATATCAGAGAGCAAAGTAGGCAAAGGGAAAAAAAAAAAAGGGCGGGGGGATGGCGGCAATGGAGGGGGTGTTGAAGCTCAGTACATTTTTCTGTACTAGTGACCCTTCTCCTTATTTTTGGTTCAGACATTTTGGGTCCCATGTAGACTCTTAAAAATTCCCATAATCCCCCCAGAAAACAGACCAGAATTTAGTTAATGATTGTTCAAGTGTTGGGACTTAAAGGAAAAGAGTGTTGGGCAGAGGAGGCTCGGAATAAAGTCTGATGGTCTTTTTTGACTGCTTACTTAAAGGAAAGCTGCCCCAATCTTAGGTTTAATAGCTTTCCTAAATGATGACTGATGAAAGCCAATTAAAGGGCAATTGCAGTCTGTAATGTAGAACAAAGAAACTCTTGTGGTGTAATCTTTGACTCTCTTGTATGCTGTTTCCAGTGCCAGACCCCATGCTTGACTTTTTTCCCCTTTGTTAGATGGAAGGAAGGATTGTAAAGTCATGGAGTGTGATGTCCTTGAAAGAAGTGCCTTTCATAGGAAGGAGTTTTTAAAAATATAATCTCTAGGAGCACTATATCGCCTTTCTTCTCAGAGGTTTAATGTTGCAGCATCCTCATTTATGGTATTGCCACAGTGATAACTTCCAGTATGACAGTGTTTACAGGAAGAGCTCAAACTCTGACAATGTTGGCCTATCTTAGCCTATAATCACCATTATGCCCCCTAACTTTTCCTTTCGAACTTGTTTGTTAATTCTCCACAATGTCTAAAAGAAAACGTAAGATCTGCTGTGACATGCAGAACCGTGCTCCTATCTTAGTTCCTCTGTGCTCTTATTGGAGCAATATGACACTGCTGCCTGAGTGATGGACTATTTGTTATACTCATGTTATGCCTGAGCTGTCAACATCCCTAGGTAAAAATGAATATCTTATTGTTCATTTTACAGGAGTTTACATTCCATCTCTGATTTCCTTTTATTGAAGAATTGAATTGGAGCTGAACAGAGAGCATCTACTGCTGCACTGTGCTCAGATACTGCAGTGATGAGCACAGGAGAGGAACCTATATAGAGTATTGATGGCCAAATACTGTGGGCTGTTTGAATGGCCTTCAACTCCTATTTATCACAGAGAACTAATGGTGCTTCCTACCCTCCACATGATCGGTTCTGAATCAGAGCTTTGGTTTTAGGTACCATGATCACTTCCTAATAAGCTGGCATCACTGTTCCCTTCCTTCTGTGAAGGAGGTTGTTGGGTGGGGAAGAGACAAAGAATTTACAAAAACCATCTCCGCACGTGTGTTGTGGGTGGCATGCTTGTAAAATGTGTACAATACAACTCTTTGAACTCCAGTGACACAACAGAACTTACACTTACTGTACAAGCTGGTTGTTTGGTCATGTAAGCACTTCTGGCCTTTAGGATGTGGGACTAGCTTCAGATCAATGATACCGAGGGGGGGACGGGGGAGTGGAGTAGGGAACCCTCTTCCCCACCTGTTAGAGTAGTTTAGTCTCTACATGTAACTAGACTGATTTTTTTGCTTAGTTCTTAAATATATTGCAGCTTGTCTGAATCCACAAACTCTCTCTTATACTAGCCAAAGAACTAGGAGTGGCCATCTTATTTGTTTTTATGTCCTACAGCAAGCTTTAGGAGGTGAAAGCTCTTCAGCTCTTATTCCAAAACAAATCCCTTTTAACTAGCTGTTAAGAGACACTAAGGAAAAGAGGTGCTAACCCCTGGTTACAACTAGAAAGGCGAAAACTGCAACACTAGTCATTCAGGGCCAAGGCTTCTATTTCCTTTGGCACCTTTTACAGTCCCTCTGAACAGGCAAAATAGGTTGAACTGTGTTAAAAAATTTTCTCTGGCTCCTTTCCAAGAGCTGCAGGTATCAAACTCTTTGTTACTTTTGAAGGTGATCTACAACATACAGTTTTCTTGTCCCAAACCAAAGCCAGTCAGTGTCTTCAATAATACAACTTCTCTAAGCATAACTGCCTCCAGCACAAAGTAAAATGCTCACACTGCCACTTCCCTGCGCAGAACCTGAATTGAGCTTTGTTTTCAAAACAGTTGCAGAGTTTTCCTGCCTTATGTACATTCCTCCCCCTCCCCATTTAGGAGCAGGAGAAAATAACTCCAGGCTGCAGTGCAAGGAGCAGAATTTTATTTGGGGGCAGGGGGAAGGGAAGCGATCAGGATGGGGTGTAGAAAGAGCTGACTGTAGTAGTGCTTACTAAATTTCTGTGCATCTATGAGATAATGCAGAATATGCAGAATAACAGCACCATCCAGCGTGAATGCAAATGCGTGTGAGCTGAGTGGTACAGCAAACCAAATGCCAGTTGTTCATTTCATTCTGGTGGCTTTGCTTTACTCTTTATTTCAGGTGCTTATACGTCTGCCATTCCAGCATGTACTAGTCTCCAGAGTGATGCCAGTCTGTGGGCCTGATACACTGACCGTTTTTCTCCACTGATGACAAAATTTGGGTGGCAATATCCAAGTTGATGAATAAACTAGCTAACAATATATTTGCTTTAGTCTCACATGTTCACCAGCATGATGAAGGTTTCTCAGCATATTTGATCTTCGACTTTCCGCTACTTCCAACACATAAAAGAGCTATTAACACGTTGCACT
>NW_027132264.1:0-3717 GCF_026122565.2 Emydura macquarii macquarii
AAGACTAAACTCTTTAAAGGGCCACAGAACTCTCGTTGCCAGAAACAACGTAGATGCTTCTATCCTTTAAGCTTTTCTTATCAAAGCCAATATGGCAAAAACAACGAGAGTTCTGTGCCAAAAACAACGTAGATGCTTCTATCCTTTGAGCTTTTCTTATCAAAGCTAATATGGCAAAAACAACGAGAGTTCTGTGGCCCTTTAAAGACTTTACTAGCCAAAAACAACGTAGATGGTTCTATCCTTTGAGCTTTTCTTATCAAAGCCAATATGGCAAAAACAACGTAAATGCTTCAATCCTTTGAGCTTTTCTTATCAAAGCCAATATGGCAAAAACAACGAGAGTTCTGTGCCAAAAACAACGTAGATGCTTCTATCCTTTGAGCTTTTCTTTTCAAAGCCAATATGGCAAAAACAACGAGAGTTCTGTGGCTCTTTAAAGACTAAACTCTTTAAAGGGCCACAGAACTCTCGTTGCCAAAAACAACGTAGATGCTTCAATCCTTTGAGCTTTTCTTATCAAAGCCAATATGGCAAAAACAACGAGAGTTCTGTGGCCCTTTCAAGACTAAACTCTTTAAAGGGCCACCGAACTCTCGTTTGCCGAAACAACGTAGATGCTTCTATCCTTTGAGCTTTTCTTATCAAAGCCAATATGGCAAAAACAACGACAGTTCTGTGGCCCTTTAAAGACTAAAGTCTTTAAACGGCCACAGAACTCTCATTGCCAAAAACAACGTAGATGCTTCTATCCTTTGAGCTTTTCTTATCAAAGCCAATATGGCAAAAACAACGTAGATGCTTCTATCCTTTGAGCTTTTCTTATCAAAGCCAATATGGCAAAAACAACGAGAGTTCTGTGGCCAAAAACAACGTAGATGCTTCTATCCTTTGAGCTTTTCTTATCAAAGCCAATATGGCAAAAACAACGAGAGTTCTATCCTTTGAGCTTTTAAAGACTTTCAAAAACAACGTAGATGCTTCTATCCTTTGAGCTTTTCTTATCAAAGCCAATATGGCAAAAACAACGTAGATGCTTCTATCCTTTGAGCTTTTCTTATCAAAGCCAATATGGCAAAAACAACGAGAGTTCTGTGCCCTTTCTAGTCTTTCCTTGCCAAAACAACGTAGATGCTTTGAGCTTTTCTTATCAAAGCCAATATGGCAAAAAAAACGTAGAGAGAGCTTGGCCCTTTAAAGACTTATCAAAGCCAATATGGCAAAAAAACGAGAGTTCTGTGGCCAAAAACAACGTAGATGCTTCTATCCTTTGAGCTTTTCTTATCAAAGCCAATATGGCAAAAACAACGAGAGTTCTGTGCCAAAAACAACGTAGATGCTTCTATCCTTTGAGCTTTTCTTATCAAAGCCAATATGGCAAAAACAACGAGAGTTCTGTGGCTCTTTAAAGACTAAAGTCTTTAAAGGGCAACAGAACTCTCGTTGCCAAAAACAACGTAGATGCTTCTATCCTTTGAGCTTTTCTTATCAAAGCCAATATGGCAAAAACAACGAGAGTTCTGTATCCTTTAAAGACTTTAGTTGCCAAAAACATCTTTAGTCTTTAAAGAGCCACAGAACTCTCGTTGCCAAAAAGAACGTAGATGTTTCTATCCTTTTAGCTTTTCTAATCAAAGCCAATATGGCAAAAGCAACGAGAGTTCTGTGGCCAAAAACAACGTAGATGCTTCTATCCTTTGAGCTTTTCTTATCAAAGCCAATATGGCAAAAACAACGAGAGTTCTGTGGCCCTTTAAAGACTAAAACAGAACTCTCGTTGCCAAAAACAACGTAGATGCTTCTATCCTTTGAGCTTTTCTTATCAAAGCCAATATGGCAAAAACAACGAGAGTTCTGTGGCCCTTTCAAGCCTAAAAAAACAACGTGCCAAAAACAACGTAGATGCTTCTATCCTTTGAGCTTTTCTTATCAAAGCCAATATGGCAAAAACAACGAGAGTTCTGTGGCCCTTTAAAGACTAAAGTCTTTAAGGGCTTCTATCCAGAACTTTTCTTATCAAAGCCAATTGGCAAATAACAACGTAGATGCTTCTATCCTTTGAGCTTTTCTTATCAAAGTCAATATGGCAAAAACAACGTAGATGCTTCTATCCTTTGAGCTTTTCTTATCAAAGCCAATATGGCAAAAAAACGAGAGTTCTGTGGCCAAAAAACAACGTAGATGCTTCTATCCTTTGAGCTTTTCTTATCAAAGCCAATATGGCAAAAACAACGACAGTTCTGTGGCCCTTTAAAGACTAAAGTCCTTAAACGGCCACAGAACTCTCGTTGCCAAAAACAACGTAGATGCTTCTATCCTTTGAGCTTTTCTTATCAAAGCCAATATGGCAAAAACAACGAGAGTTCTGTGGCCAAAAACAACGTAGATGCTTCTATCCTTTGAGCTTTTCTTATCAAAGCCAATATGGCAAAAACAACGAGAGTTCTGTGCCCTTTAAAGACTTTAGTTGCCAAAAACAACGTAGATGCTTCTATCCTTTGAGCTTTTCTTATCAAAGCCAATATGCAAAAACAACGAGAGCTCTGTGGCTCTTTAAAGACTTTACTTGCCAAAAACAACTTTAGTCTTTAAAGGGCCACAGAACTCTTGTTGCCAAAAACAACGTAGATGCTTCTATCCTTTGAGCTTTTCTTATCAAAGCCAATATGGCAAAAACAACGAGAGTGCCTTTAAAGAAAAAACAACGTCTATCCTTTGAGTCAAAGCCAATATGGCAAAAACAACGAGAGTTCCAAAAACAACGTAGATGCTTCTATCCTTTGAGCTTTTCTTAACAAAGCCAATATGGAAAAAACAACTAGAGATCTGTGGCCCTTTAAAGACTTTAGTTGCAAAAAAAAACTTTAGTCTTTAAAGGGCCACAGAACTCTCGTTGCCAAAAACAACGTAGATGCTTGTATCCTTTGAGCTTTTCTTATCAAAGCCAATATGGCAAAAACAACGAGAGTTCTGTGGCCTTTTTAAAAAGCTTTTCTTATCAAAGCCAATTGCCAAAAACAACGTAGATGCTTCTATCCTTTGAGCTTTTCTTATCAAAGCCAATATGGCAAAAACAACGAGAGTTCTGTGGCCCTTTAAAGACTAAAGTCTTTAAAGGGCCACAGAACTCTCGTTGCCAAAAACAACGTAGATGCTTCTATCCTTTGAGCTTTTCTTATCAAAGCCAATATGGCAAAAACAACGAGAGTTCTGTGCCAAAAACAACGTAGATGCTTCTATCCTTTGAGCTTTTCTTATCAAAGCCAATATGGCAAAAACAACGAGAGTTCTGTGGCCTTTAAAGACTAAACTCTTTAAAGGGCCACAGAACTCTCGTTGCCAAAAACAACGTAGATGCTTCTATCCTTTGAGCTTTTCTTATCAAAGCCAATATGGCAAAAACAACGAGAGTTCTGTGGCTGTTTAAAGACTAAAGTCTTTAAAGGGCCACAGAACTCTCGTTGCCAAAAACAACGTAGATGCTTCAATCCTTTGAGCTTTTCTTATCAAAGCCAATATGGCAAAAACAACGAGAGTTCTGTGGCCCTTTCAAGACTAAACTCTTTAAAGGGCCACAGAACTCTCGTTGCCAGAAACAACGTAGATGCTTCTATCTTTTAAGCTTTTCTTATCAAAGCCAATATTGCAAAAACAACGACAGTTCTGTGGCCCTTTAAATACTAAAGTCTTTAAACGGCCACAGAACTCTCTTTGCCA